>NW_027043028.1:600000-785000 GCF_036013475.1 Columba livia
CTAGTAATATACTTATAGTAAGATATAAATAAAGTAAAATATATGACACTCAGTGCAATCCCCCACAGAACTCCAGTTGTGCTGAACAGGCAGCCCAAAAGAAGAGAGCACCCTGGTCCTGAACAGCTGATCCCAGCAAGAGAAAGTACAAGTGCAAAAGGCAGAGAGGCCCAAGGGCCAACTGAAAAACAGCAAAACATCATAAAACTGAACTAACCCTGAACTCCCAATAGAATGGAACTTCTGAACAGAGCTAAGCAAAGTAGCCAGAAAACCAAAACTAACTGGCTGGAAAAGGCATCTCCAGCTTTATACCGAGCATGACACTAATGGTAGAGAATAGCTCATTGATTGACCTGGATGTCAATCAAGGTGCTGTCCTGTCTGTGCCCTCTCCTGCCAATTTGCACCTGCAGCTGCACTCCAGAGAAGTCCTTGGTTTCATTGACAATAGTCAAGATAAGTTAAATAGAAATAGATAAATTAAATTAAGAAAATATACTCAGTGCCATCCCCCGTGTAACTCCAGTCACACGGAGCAGCCAGTCCTGCAGAAGGGAGCACCTTGGTCCTGAACAGCCCATCCCAGCAAGAGAGAGCAAAAGGGCAACAGGCAGAAAGGCCCAAAGGCCAACGGCAAAATGGCAGAACGGCAAAAGGCCGAACGGACATCGAACTCCTGACAGAATGAAACTTCTGAATGGAACTGACCAAACCAGCTGGAAAACCCAAAGTAACGGATGTAACAAGCCCTAAAAGCCGGCTCCAGCTTTAGACTGAGCATGGCGCTAATCATAGGGAATATTTCATTGATCAGCCTGCATGTCAATCCAGGTGCTGTCCTGTCTGTGTCCCCTCCTGCCAATCTGCATCCACAGCTGGATGGCCAAAGAAGTCCTTGGTTTCCCTGACAACAGCCGAGATCTCAGTGAGTTCTGGCATTCCTTTCATAGCAAATGGCAAACACTGTAAATCTGCAAAAAGGAAAAATTAACTCTATCCCAGGGAAGAAACAGCATTATCTCATTATTCTCATAGTAAATCTAAACAAAAGACTGTACTGGCTGTGAAGGAGAGAGGTTCAAAATGCATGAGGAAAATTAACCCAGTTTCACTAAAACCAGCACGTTTCCTCAGGCTCCCCTTCAGCAGGCTAAAGAAGTTTGGGTCTCTCAGCATCTCCACACATGACCCAGACTTTCTCTGGCCACACGACAGCTCCTCCCGTTCCTCCAGAATGGGGAACCTCACACTGGGACACACGGCTCCAGATGTGACCACACCAGTGCTGAGTCACGATGGGCAATAACTGCCCTTGTCTGGGTGGCCACGCTCCTCCCAGTGCAGCCCAATGTGCTCATGGGCATGTTCCTGTTTAGCACCACTGAGAACTGGCTGAACATCCAGGCTCAGAGAGTTGTGACCAGTGGCACAAAGCCCAGCAGGACGCACCATGAGGAGCACTGAAGGACACCATATCCCCACCCAACATCTTCTCCTACAGGTGTCTCTTGGGTCCCTGGAACCACCTCAGTGACAAGGGGAAGAGCACTGCCTGTATGGGTGGAGGAGATGGAGTCTGGAATGAGGGTCCAGGGGCAGTTTCTCCTGGTTGTTCATGCAGCAACAAGCTGGGCTGGATATTTGGAGACAGGAACTCTTCCTAAGGGCCTCCAATGGGCTTGGGGATGATCTAGATGCATTCAAGGACCTTTACGTCCTTGTTGTAAAAATATGTGGGGCCCAGAAGTGCACACAGCACTCAAGGTGAGGCTGCACCAATGCTGAATACAGCAGCATAGTCACCTCTTTTGACCACATGGCCATGCTGTGTTTGATGCACCCAGGATGCCGTTTACCATCTTGACTGCTGGGGGACAATGTTGGCTCCTATTGACCCTGTGGCCAACCATCACGCCAGATCCCTTTCTGCAGGGCTGCTCTCCAGCCGCTCTCTCCCGATCTACACTTGCACTCAGTGTTACTCCATCCCAGGTGAACAATCCAACACTTGGACTTGTTCAATTTCATGCCAAGTGCTGGGTCCTGCACTTGGGTCACAACAACCCCAGGCAGCACTACGGGCTCAGGGAAGAGCGGCTGGATATCTGCCCGATGGAAAAGGCCCTGGGGGTGTTGATGGACAGTGACTGAACATGAGCCAGCGTGTACCCAGGTGGCCAAGAAGGCCACCAGCATCCCAGCATGCAACAAAATAGTGTGGCCAGCAGGACCAGGCAAGTGATCATCCCTCTGTTCTTGGCACTGGTGAGGATGCACCTCAAATCCTGTGTTCAGTTTTGGGCCCCTCACTACAAGAAAGACCTTGGGGTGCCGGAGTGAGTTCAGAGAAGGGCAACAAAGCTGCTGAGGGGTCTGGAGAACAAGTCCGATGGGGAGCAGTGGAGGTAACTGGCGCTGTTTTGCCTGGAGAAAAGAAGGCTGAGGGGAGATCTTATTGCTGTCCACAGCTACCTGAAAGGAGGTTGGAACATGGAGGGTGTTGGTCTGGTCTCCCATATGGCAATTGGAGAAGGAGAGGAAACAGCCTGAAGTGGCACTTGGGAAGGTTCAGTTTGGATATTAGGAAAAATTTCTTCTTGGAAGAGTTTGTGAGGCATCAGAACAGGTTGCCCAAGGACTGGTTGAGTCACCACCCGTGGAGGTCTTTAAACTACGTATAGTTGAGGTTCTTAGGAATACGGTTTAGTGCCAGAGTTGAGTTAATGGTTGGACACAGTGATATTGAGGGTCTCCTTCAACCTAAATGATTCTATGATCTCACTGAGATGAGAAACATGGTGAGGCATCTCTCCCAGATGGAGTACTGATATGGATGGATGGATGGATGGATGGAGAGAAGGATTGGGACAGAGAGGAGGATCAGCCCATCAGCCAAAGGGCTGGGGCCAGCCATGGCATGATGGAAGCAAGGCCAGCCCCCCTTTGTCCCCTGCTCTTGTTTCCAAGAGATCCTTTACACCCGTTGGTGTCAGCCCTCCTGTGCCAGCCCCTCTCACCAGCACACGACTCCTGGCCAGGAGCTCTTCATGCTGCTCCTGCTACTGCAGTGACAGAGCAGCCTGCCCTGAGCTGGGGAATGCAGAAATAGGCTTCTATGGGTCATTCATTCTCCTGTTGAAGCACAGAGCACAGGGAGCAGGCTGTGGTGCCTGGAAACCACAGCGAGACAGTCCAAGGCTGTCGGGGATTGGCTCAAGGAGCACAGACATGAGTCCACCGAGCAGCTGTACGAGCAGAGCCCATTTTAGTTGACATAAGTAGGCCTTAGTTAGCTTGTCTATTAGGCCGTGGGAAAGGGGGGAACGGAAAAGTACTGACTAAAGCAGGGTCAGGATATTTTTGAAGAGATAAGAGTCAGAAGAATGGGGGGTGCGCATAGCTAGCTAAACCCAAGTAGGTGGAGTAAGTAAATGTGCTTAGCCTATTAGATAGAGACAAGTATGCATAATTATGGTATTTGGTATAAATGCACGCTATCTCGGGCAATAAAGTTGAAGTATGCTTTATCACTCATATTGAGTCGGCTGCATTTCTTCCTCCGTCCGCTCGGGTCTGGAACTCTGATGGGACTTTTCTCCGCAATTGGCGCCCGAACCGGGGATCCGAAGCGGCGGATAGAAGCAAAAGGCACCGGGAGAGCAGCGACCGGCGGGCAAGAGCGACCGAACACTGTGCTGCGGTGTGTCGACTCCGAAGCCTGAACCGACTGAAGTTCGCCAGTGCTGGGCTACAGGAAACAAGGGCTGCAAGAGGTCTCTTAATTTAGCAAGAGGTACCGTACTATAATGATGAATAACGGGGAAATAGATTAAAAATGATGAATAACGGAGAAATAGATAACAGAGAAACGGATTAAAAGTGATAGATAATAGAGAAACGGATTAAAAGTGATAAATAACGGAGAAACGGATTAAAAGTGATGAATAACGGAGAAACGGATTAAAAGTGATGAATAACGGAGAAACGGGTTAAAATGATGAATAACAGAGAAATGGATTTAGAAGTAGCCCTAGATTTATTACAAAGCTTTTTAGAAAAGCGGGGGGTTGATTATAGTTACGTTAAACAGCTAGCTGGTCTAGTAACATTGGGAAAAACTAAAGGCTGTTTTCAGGATCCTGATTTATTGTTTGATGAAGGAGAATGGAGGAAATTGGGGGATGTGTTGTGGGATATGATCATAGACGAGGATAAAACAGCTAAGAAACTGATGAAACCGTGGAGGGAAGTAATTAATAATATTAAGCGTCATAAAGTGAAAAAGAATTTAGCCGCGGTAGCTTCACAGAAACTCGGCAAAATGGAGCCTTCTGCTCCGCCGATGGAAACGGGCATATCTGCGTTATCAGCGAAGAACCTTAAAAGACTATTAACTTGGTGCAGAGGCAATAGGTATCCTGCTGACCTGTCAGGAGTTTTTCAAATAGAGACTTGGAAAAAGATGGGAACTGTGTTGTGGAAGGCAATTAGTCACCGCGAAAGATATATTCTCGGCCTTGTAACCATCTGGAAACTGATAAATACTACAGTGAAGCAATTAAAACCTGAAAAGACTGTTACGAGCACTAGTGACTCAAAACTTGAACTTTGGGACAGTATAGAGCAGAAATTATGGGATAAAGTCAGCAATGGAGATACAGAAGCTAAGTCATTAGTAACTACATGGAAGCTTGAACGGTCTGCTGCTGCCGGAATTTTTGCAGCGTTGCAGCCTGATAAGTATCCTGAAAGTTGCGGTGAAGTTCACCCGGTTTGTGTCTGCGATACCCTCCCTATTCCATCCCCTGCTGTGCTTTCGGCACCCCCGATGGTTCAGCAGTCTGGGGCGGGGGGAGGAACAATGCCAAACGGTTAGCCTCCTGTACCACCATCTAACCCTGGTGAGAACAGCAAGTCCAGAGGATTGGTGTCAGACAACTTACTCAAAGAACCTGTGAAAGCTGAGAATGCTAAAGTCGTAAACAAGTGTACTATCAGTCCTTTTACCAATTTTACCAATCTGCTTTTCCTGCATTTTAACCCTCTAACTTCCACGAGAGAACAGAAGAAGTCACTGAAAATAGAACTGGACAACAGAACTGTGTGACAGATTAGATCAGCTAACAGCAAGTGAATCTGACAGTCGGCAATGTGGTCATGATAATCGTGACGGGAAAGGGGGTGCTCCTGGGGACTCAGGGTATAAAACTTAGAAGTTAAGGAAGCACTGGTTTTGGAATTGGCAGTAGAGAATGCTAAAGTTTGCTATCAACATGTTATTTGCGAGTTTTACAGTGCATATTATGTGCTGCTGTTTATTGCCTCTCTGAAAGTCAAGCAGCTTGTCAGGAATGTGAGTTAATTGTTTTACTGGTTGTTGTTAGAATTGTTTCTTTGTGGTATAAGTGCACCGTAAAACTTTCTCTCCACTTTTCCCACTCACGCTGCAAGCAGCCCTGTGCTTTTCCGTGGGGTCAGAAATTACTGTTTTCAGTCGTGTTCATAAAAAATCGGTATTGGGAGGTGTTTTAAAACATAGGGAAGCACTTGGAAATATGAGGAAAGAAGATCTTGTAAAATATTGTAATTAATGGTGGCTGCTGTATAAGTTAAATGATTGGGAAAAGTGGCCGGGGAATAGAATCTTGAAGTATAACACCTTATTGCAATTAATGTTGTTTTTAGGGTGAGAAGAGTAAGACAAAATAAATCCCTACAAGAGATCATTAAATCATTTCAGACAGCTGAGAGAGAGTTAACTGATAACACGCAGGTCACAGTAAACTTGCCGAAGTCTGCACAATGTTTTCCTTATTAGCCTGTTTTCTTTGTGGGTATCTGTTTAAGCATGTTGCAATTTTGGTAGGTCTTTGTTATATGGTACAGTAAGTTCACAGACTGTTAAATCATGAGAATTGGTTGACTCAAAAGGTGCGTTTTGTGATAGTACAAAAGATCATGAGTAATTTAGTTCCTTACTGCGTGAACGTGATGTTAAGATTTTATATGTAGTAGCTGTTATATTTTTTCCTAGAGTACTAGCTTTATTCCAATATCCAGACTTGCGCAACTCTGTGACAGGCTGTCTCTCATCTCGGTGCACTAAATTTGGCCTTTTTGTATGCACATCAAGTAAAGAATCCTGGTTTTAGAATAACAGTTGTAGCGCACCAGATGAGACACTATAAAAAAAAGGCCTTGCCCAGTCCAGCTTGCTGCGGGGGGGGCGGATGCCAAATGGGCCTCCAGCGCGCACTGACCCATTTTGTCAGGGAGACCCAGAGGTATCTCCACCTGGCTGAGCAGTGAGCGGTTCAAGGTGCAATGCAAAGAATTGAGATATTGTCTTAAATTGGTGTAAGTGTGATCCATCTGCTTATTTGAACTTGGTATATGGTTTTCGTATCTGAGCTCAGTATTTTAGTTTGTATATTCATATTCGGTACCAAAAGAATCTTGTTTGGGGAGATAATTACAAAATGGGAACCGGTTCCACTGCTAAAATTCCACCTTGCTCCCCCTTAGGATGCATCCTTACACATTAAAGTAATCGCTTATATTGTTAGAAAAGCATTTAAATTGTTAAAATACTATGATAGATGTGAACTTGGGGTATTGTATGAAGTTATGAAGTTGTATTTAAAGGTTGCTGGAATGTGAACTGATTTGGATCTAGGAAAATAGAATAATGGATTTATGTTTATTATACTGGTTTATACTCTAAATTGTAAAAGGTAAATGGAGCTAAGGAATGTAACTATTGCTGAGCTACTTGAAATTGCATATAAAGTGTATTATGGCTGAAATGAAATGGGAAAACAAAAGAGCAAAATATCCCAGGCCTGTGTGCAGCTCATTGTAACTGAGAAGTTTCCCAGAGCCTCCTACTTCGTACCAGCCCGTGTGCCAGCTGCGTGACCTTGGTTATATCTACACTGCACAGAAAGAAAGAACAACTGGAAAAACCTGGCTGCCCGCTTTTAAAGCAGTGAAAGGGGGGTTCTCTCTCCCCCCACTGCAGCGATGTAATAGAATGGAGCCGTCCGAGGGTGAAGTTTAAAGGCATCCTGAGCAGACCCGTAGTTCTAATGAAACTGGACAATTAAACCAAAAATTTGTTGATGGACTTATCCTATGGTAATTAATTGTACGAGACTTCTTAGTAAATTCACCATGCTAGTTTTTGAGGGCATGGGAGACAACGAAAGAAAGGCCATTTTTTGAGACAAACGGAATGCCAGATTTGGAACAAAGTTTTAATACATGAATTCTTGTATTTGCCTAAAAGTCCTATACCTCTCTTGGGTCAGGATTTGTTAAGTAAATTGTAAGCTCAAATAACGTTTTCTGAGAATTCTGTTTAGTTGCATATCCTATAAGAAGGTGCTTGGATGGTGCAGATCTGCTTGTGCAAGTGAGAAATCTTCAAGGAACTTAGCAGCCAATGTTTTTGATAAAGCAAATACTACACTGAGAAATCTGAAACAGGACTTCGATCCGGAAAGGGAAAACAATATCCAGTAAATATGACAGCCAAAATGGAGTTAGAAACTTTGAGGAATGAATTTATGACAACTTTACAGGATGACTGCATTTGATTGGACTTACAGATTTGTCTATGAAACAACCTGTGGCTATTGTGGGACAGTATGATGAGAATGCTAACAGACTAATATACCAATTGTCACTCTGATCAAGAAAATGCAGGGAATGAATTTAAGGCCATGATCCTTTTGTCATATATGTACCATTTGCGAAATTTAAGGAACCTCTGAATTTGATTTGCGATTTTGAGTACGTAGTCAAGATCCAACGCACGTATCTGATTCTGAACTGTGGTTTTGTTTTGTTTTGTTTGGTTTGTTTTGTTTTGTTTTTTAAACAAAAAGGGGAATTGTCAAAAGGATTGTATGTGATGAATCACTTGTATCTAAGTGGTACAGCCTAAATTTGCCCTGTGATGAAACACTTTGTAACTATGACCCAAAACCATGCTAAATCAGAAAGAACCTGCATTAGTTATGGTCAAATCACTAGTTAACGTTCAATGGAAAAGGCCACACCAATTGATAACCTGGGGGAGAGGTTATGCTTATGTTTTTACAGATCAAGAGCTGCAATGGTTGCCAGCATGAAACGTGAAACCTGTGTTATCTTCCTGACAATGATTGTTGCAGCTGCTGTGTTTTGGATGCCTGCACAGACAAAGACTAACATGTGGATTACTTTAGCCAACATGACTGACCATCTACATGCCTAACTACGATGTCTCTGGAAAAAACGTTCCACACATGCTTGGTTGGTGTCTTCCTTGATGACTACAGCAGCATCACACAACTGTTTCAAATAGTGGTTGATGCAGAGGCATTGCAACGAACTGTAATAATACTAACACGGCACTTTGGATTAATTGCCACCTGGAAGCAGACGTCGAACCACAGGAACTGGAATTGCTGGCATCTATGCCCATGGATGCTTGTATCCAGCCGGTTTGTGAAAAGTGTCAGAACAGTATACAAGAACATGAATGGACAAAACTACAAAATGTTAATGCTACCCTTGGTGACTACAGAAATGAAACTCGACGGTGTAATGCTTCACAGAAGAATGCAAGGGATGTCATTGACAGCGACCCTAAAACCTCCTGTATGTTGTATTCTTGATCTGTGAAGATAGAGCCTGACCAGGAATTCCTTCTAACGCTGTTGGAGGACTGTGTATTTTGGGACTATTAACTCTCTTAACGCCCAACGTATCTATGATAATAGATCACAGAAGAGCAAGACGAGAAAAACACTTTTTGCGTGTATATGAGTCAAAATGTGATGATAATGTAGATTATTGAGGATCAGGGTTAAGGGTTTTAGGATCTCTTGTATCTAGTGTTGGCACAACTAAAGCTTTAAATACTTTAGAAAAATTAGGATGCTGGCTAGTTAAGCAAACAAACAGAACTTCTAAGGCTTTAAGTGGACTTTTGTTAGATGTAGATTCTGTAAGACATGCTACACTGCAGAATACAGTCACAGGAGACTTTTGTTATTAGCCCATGGCCATGGATGTGAGGAATTTGACGGAATGTGCTGTATGGATTTACAGAATAAGTCGAGATCCATCCACGAGGAGATTAAACAACTTACGGACCATTCACAGAAGATCAGAGAGGATGTGGGCCTCTTTGGCTTAGAGGGCCTCATGAACTGGTTTGGACTAGGAGGATGGGTAAAAGGGTTTTTGCAGAGTGCTCTTGCTCTCTTAATCATAGTAGTAGTTGCATTAATATGCTTGAGTTGTGCTATATCATGTATTAAGAAGATTTTAGAGCAGACACTTGGACAGGCTCTGCTCGTAAAAAAGGAAAAGGGGGGAGATGTTGGGGATTGGCTCAAGGAGCATGGACATGAGTCCACCAAGCAACTGTACGAGCAGAGCCCATTTTAGTTGACATGAGTAGGCCTCAGTTAGCATGAGTCTGGTGTAGCATAATGTAAAAGTACTGAGCGGTCGCTCTCTGGTTCAGCTGAGCGTTTAGATAAACAAGCTGGGGAATTATCTCTAGCAGGGTGAGGAGGTTGCATTCCAGAGAAACCACAAGAAGGTTGAGCTCATTATGTATACTATCCAATCAATAGAAGACGAGTAGGCATAATTATTGTATACTATCCAATTAATAGAAGACGAGTAGGCATAATTACTGTATACTATCCAATTAATAGATGACGAGTATGCATAATTATTGTAAGTCTTATATAAACCAGCTTAGTGCATCAATAAAGTTGAAGTATGCTTTATCACTCATATTGGGTCGGCCGCATTTCTTCCTCCGTCCGCTCGGGTCTGGATCTCTGCTGGGACTTTTCTCTGCACTTTCTTCTTTCTTTCTTCTTTCTTTCTTCTTTCTTTCTTTCTTCTTTCTTACTTCTTTCTTTCTTCTTTCTTTGTTTCTTCTTTTTTTCTTCTTTCTTTCTTCTTTGTTTCTTTCTTTTTCTTTCTTCTTTCTTTCTTACTTTCTTCTTTCTTTCTTCTTTCTTTCTCCTTTCTTTCTTCTTTCTTTCTTCTTTCTTTCTTCTTTCGTTCTTCTTTCTTTCTTCATTCTTTGTTTCTTCATTCTTTCTTCTTTCTTCTTTCTTCTTTCTTTCTTCTTTCTTTCTTTATTCTTTCTTTCTTCTTTCTTTCTTTCTTCTTTCTTTCTTCTTTCTTTCTTACTTCTTTGTTCTTTCTTTCTTACTTTCTTCTTTCTTTCTTCTTTCTTTCTTCTTTCTTTCTTTCTTCTTTCTTTCTTCTTTCTTCTTTCTTTCTTACTTCTTTCTTCTATATTTCTTCTTTCTTTGTTCTTTCTTTCTTCTTTCTTTCTTACTTCTTTCTTCTTTCTTTCTTCTTTCTTTCTTCTTTCTTTCTTCTTTCTTTCTTCTTTCTTTCTTCTTTCTTTCTTCTTTCTTTCTTCTTTCTTTCTTCTTTCATTCTTCTTTCTTTCTTCTTTCTTCTTTCTTCTTTCTTTCTTTCTTCTTTCTTTCTTCTTTCTTTCTTCTTTCTTACTTCTTTCTTTCTTCTTTCTTTCTTCTTTCTTTCTTGCTTCTTTCTTTCTTTCTTCTTTCTTTCTTCTTTCTTTCTTCTTTCTTTCTTACTTCTTTCTTCTTTCTTTCTTCTTTCTTTCTTCTTTCTTTCTTCTTTCTTACTTCATTCTTCTTTCTTTCTTTCTTCTTTCTTTCTTCTTTCTTTCTTCTTTATTCCTTCTTTGTTCTTTCTTTCCTTCTTCTTTCTTTCTTCTTTCTTTCTTCTTTCTTTCTTCTTTCTTTCTTCTTTCTCTCCTCTTTCTTCTATCTTTCTTCTTTCTTTCCTCTTTCTTCTTTCCTTCTTCTTTCTTTCTTCCTTCTTTCTTCCTTCTTTCTTCTTTCTTTCTTTCTTCTTTCTTTTTCTTTCTTCTTTCTTTCTTCTTTCTTTCTTCTTTCTTTCTTTCTTTTTCTTTCTTCTTTGTTCTTTCTTTCTTTCTTTCTTTCATCTTTCTTTCTTCTTTCTTTCTTTCTTCCTTCTTTCTTTCTTTTTTCCTTCTTTCTTTTTTCTTTCTTATTTCTTTCTCCTTTCTTTCTTCTTTCTTTCTTCTTTTTCTTCCTTCTTTCTTCCTTCTTTCTTCTTTCTTTCTTTTTTCTTTCTTTCTTACTTCTTTCTTCTTTCTCTCTTCTTTCTTTCTTTCTTCTTTCTCTCTTCTTTCTTTCTTACTTCTTTCTTCTATCATTCTTCTTTCTTTCTTCTTTCTTTCTTACTTCTTTCTTTCTTCTTTCTTACTTCTTTCTAACTTCTTTCTTTCTTCTTTCAAATTCTTCCTTTCTTCTTTCTTTCTTCTTTCTTTCTTCTTTCTTTCTTCTTTCTTTCTTCTTTCTTTCTTCTTCCTTTCTTCTTTCTTTCTTTCTTTCTTCTTTCTTTCTTCTTTCTTTCTTCTTTCTTTCTTATTTCTTTCTTCTATCTTTCTTCTTTCTTTCTTCATTCTTTCTTCTTTCTTTCTTACTTCTTTCTTACTTCTTTCTTACTTCTTTCTTACTTCTTTCTTACTCCTTTATTACTCATTTCTTACTTCTTTCTTACTTATTTCTTACTTCTTACTTCTTTCTTTCTTTCTTCTTTCTTTCTTCCTACTTTCTTACTTCTTTCTTTCTTCTTTCTTTCTTTCTTCTTTCTTCTTTCTTTCTTTCTTCTTTCTTTCTTCTTTATTTCTTCTTTCTTTCTTCTTTCTTTCTTCTTTCATTCTTTCTTCTTTCTTTCTTCTTTCTTTCTTCTTTCTTTCTTCTTTCTTACTTCTTTCTTTCTTTCTTCTTTCTTTCTTCCTACTTTCTTACTTCTTTCTTTCTTCTTTCTTTCTTTCTTCTTTCTTCTTTCTTTCTTTCTTCTTTCTTTCTTCTTTATTTCTTCTTTCTTTCCTCTTTCTTTCTTCTTTCTTCTTTCTTTCTTCTTTCTTTCTTCTTTCTTTCTTCTTTCTTTCTTCTTTCTTCTTTCTTCTTTCTTCTTTCTTCTTTCTTCTTTCTTCTTTCTTCTTTCTTCTTTCTTCTTTCTTCTTTCTTTTCTTTCTTTTTCCTTTCTTCTTTCTTTCTTCTTTCTTTCTTCTTTCTTTCTTCTTTTTCTTTCTTCTTTCTTCCTTTCTTCTTTCTTCTTTCTTTCTTTCTTCTTTCTTTTTCTTTCTTCTTTCTTACTTCTTTCTTTCTTCCTTCTTTCTTCTTTCTATCTTTCTTCTTTCTTCTTTCTTTCTTCTTTCTTCCTTCTTTCTTCTTTCTTTCTTATTTCATTCTTCTTTCTTTCTCCTTTCTTCTTTCTTTCTTCGTTCTTTCTTTGTTCTTTCTTTCTTTCTTCTTTCTTTCTTCTTCCTTACTTTCTTCCTTCTTTCTTCTTTATTCTTTCTTTCTTCTTTCTTTCTTCTTTATTCTTTCCTTCTTCTTTCTTTCTTCTTTCTTTCTTTCTTCTTTCTTTTTCTTTATTATTTCTTTCTTCTTTCTTTCTTCTTTCTTTCTTCTTTCTTTCTTCTTTATTCTTTCTTTCTATTTTCTTTCTTTCTTCTTTCTTCCTTCTTTCTTTCTTCTTTCTTTCTCCTTTCTTTCTTTCTTCTTTCTTTTTTTTTCTTTCTTCTTTCTTTCTTCTTTCTTCCTTCTTTCTTCTTTCTTTCTTCTTTCTTTCTTTCTTCTTTCTTCTTTCTTTCTTACTTCTTTTTCTTTCTTTCTTTCTTCTTTCTTTTTCTTTCTTCTTTCTTTCATCTTTCTTTCTTTCCTCTTTCTTCTTTCTTTCTTTCTTTCCTCTTTCTTCTTTCTTTCTTCTTTCTTTCTTCTTTCTTCTTTCTTTCTTCTTTCTTTCCTCTTTCTTCTTTCTTTCTTCCTTCTTACTTCTTTCTTTCTTACTTTTTTTTTCTTCTTTCTTCTTTCTTTCTTCTCTCTTTCTTCTTTCTTTCTTCTTTCTTTCTTCTTTCTTTCCTCTTTCTTATTTCTTTCTTCTTTCTTTCTTCTTTCTTTCCTCTTTCTTCTTTCTTTCTTCCATCTTTCTTCTTTCTTTCTTCTTTCTTTCTTTCTTCTTCCTTTTTCCTTCTTCTTCCTTTATTCTTTCTCTCTTCTTTCTTTCTTACTCCTTTCTTAATTTTTTCTTAATTCTTTCTTTCTTCTTTCTTTCTTCTTTCTTTCTTACTTTCTTCTTTCTTTCTTCTTTCTTTCTTCTTTCTTTCTTCTTTCTTTCTTCTTTCTTTCTTCATTCTTTCTTCATTCTTTCTTCTTTCTTTCTTCTTTCTTTCTTTCTTTTTCTTTCTTCTTTATTTCTTCTTTCTTCTTTATTTCCTTCTTTTTCTTACTTCTTTCTTCTTTCTTTCTTCTTTATTCTTTCTTTATTCTTTCTTTCTTCTTTCTTTCTTCCTTCTTTCTTCTTTATTCTTTCTTTCTTCTTTCTTTCTACTTTCTTTCTTCTTTCTTTCTTTCTTCTTTCTTTCTTCTTTCTTCTTTCTTCTTTTTTTCTTTCTTCTTTATTTCTTCTTTCTTTCTTTCTTTCTTCTTTCTTTCTTCTTTCTTTCTTTCTTCTTTCTTTCTACTTTTTTTCTTCTTTCTTTCTTTCCTCTTTCTTTCTTTCTTCTTTCTTTCTTCATTCTTTCTTCTTTCTTCTTTCTTTCTTTCTTTCTTTCTTTCTTCTTTCTTTCTTCTTTCTTACTTCTTTTTTTATTTCTTCTTTCTTTCTTCTTTATTTCTTCTTTCTTTCATTCTTCTTTCTTTCTTCTTTCTTTCTTTCTTTCTTCTTTCTTTCTTTCTTCTTTCTTTCTTTCTTCTTTCTTCTTTCTTCTTTCTTTCTACTTTCTTTCTTTCTTCTTTCTTTCTTCTTTCTTTCTTCTTTCTTACTTTTCTTACTTCTTTCTTACTTCTTTTTTCTTCTTTCTTTCTTCTTTCTTTCTTCCTTCTTTCTTTCTTTTTTCTTTCTTCTTTCTTTCTTTCTTTCTTCTTTCTTTTTTTTTTCTTTCTTTCTTTCTTCTTTCTTTCTTTCTTTCTTTCTTTCTTCTTTCTGTCTTCTTTCTTTCTTCTTTCTTTCTTTCTTTCTTTATTCTTTCTTTATTTCTTCTTTCTTTCTTTCTTCTTTCCTTCTCTCTTTTTTTTTTCTTTCTTCTTTCTTTCTTCTTTCCTTGTCCTTTCTTTCTTCTTTCTTTCCTCTTTTTCTTTCTTCTTTCTTTCTTCTTTCTTTCTTCCTTCTTTCTTTATTCTTTCTTTCTTCTTTCTTTCTTCTTTCTTTCTTCTTTATTTCTTTCTACTTTCTTTCTTCTTTCTTTCATTCTTTCTTCTTTCTTTCTTTCTTCTTTCTTCTTTCTTCTTTCTTTCTTCTTTCTTTCTTTCTTACTTCTTTCTTACTTCTTTCTTACTTCTTTCTGTCTTTCTTCTTTCTTTCTTCTTTCTTTCTTTCTTCTTTCTTTCTTTCTTCTTTCTTTATTCTTTCTTTCTTTCTTGTTTCTTTCTTCTTTCTTTCTTTCTTAATTCTTTCTCACTTCTTTCTTACTTCTTTCTTTCTTTCTTCTTTCTTTCTTATTTCTTTCTTTCTTCTTTCCTTCTTTTTTCTTTCTTACTTCTTTCTTTCTTCTTTCTTTCTTCTTTCTTTCTGTCGGGGATTGGCTCAAGGAGCACAGACATGAGTCCACCAAGGAACTGTACGAGCAGAGCCCATTTTAGTTGACATAAGTAGGCCTTAGTTAGCTTGTCTATTAGGCCGTGGGAAAGGGGGGAACGGAAAAGTACTGACTAAGGCAGGGTTAGGATATTTTTGAAGAGATAAGAGTCAGAAGAATGTGGGATGCGCATAGCTAGCTAAACCCAAGTAGGTGGAGTAAGTAAATGTGCTTAGCCTATTAGATAGAGACAAGTATGCATAATTATGGTATTTGGTATAAATGCACGCTATCTCTGGCAATAAAGTTGAAGTATGCTTTATCACTCATATTGAGTCGGCTGCATTTCTTCCTCCGTCCGCTCGGGTCTGGAACTCTGATGGGACTTTTCTCTGCAATTGGCGCCCGAACCGGGGATCCGAAGCGGCGGATAGAAGCAAAAGGCGCCGGGAGAGCAGCGACCGGCGGGCAAGAGCGACCGAACACTGTGCTGCGGTGTGTCGACTCCGAAGCCTGAACCGACTGAAGTTCGCCAGTGCTGGGCTACAGGAAACAAGGGCTGCAAGAGGTCTCTTAATTTAGCAAGAGGAACCGTACTATAATGATGTATAACGGGGAAATAGATTAAAAATGATGAATAACGGAGAAATAGATTAAAAATGATGAATAACGAAGAGATAGATAACAGAGAAACGGATTAAAAGAGATAGATAACAGAGAAACGGATTAAAAGTGATAAATAACAGAGAAACGGATTAAAAGTGATGAATAACGGAGAAACGGGTTAAAATGATGAATAACAGAGAAATGGATTTAGAAGTAGCCCTAGATTTATTACAAAGCTTTTTAGAAAAGCGAGGGGTTAATCATAGTTGCGTTAAACAGCTGGCTGGTCTAGTAGCAACGGGGAAAACTAAGGGGTGTTTTCAGGATCCTGATTTATTGTTTGATGAAGGAGAGTGGAGGAAATTAGGGGACGTGTTGTGGGATATGGTCATAGACGAGGATAAAACAGCTAAGAAACTGATGAAACCGTGGAGGGAAGTAATTAATAATATTAAGCGTCATAAAATGGAAAAGAATTTAGCCGCGGTAGCTTCACAGAAACTCGGCAAAATGGAGCCTTCCGCTCCGCCGATGGAAACGGGCATATCTGCGTTATCAGCGAAGAACCTTAAAAGACTATTAACTTGGTGCAGAGGCAATAGGTATCCTGCTGACCTGTCAGGAGTTTTTCAAATAGAGACTTGGAAAAAGATGGGAACTGTGTTGTGGAAGGCAATTAGTCACCGCGAAAGATATATTCTCGGCCTTGTAACCATCTGGAAACTGATAAATACTACAGTGAAGCAATTAAAACCTGAAAAGACTGTTACGAGCATTAGTGACTCAAAACTTGAACTTTGGGACAGTATAGAGCAGAAATTATGGGATAAAGTCAGCAATGGACATACAGAAGCTAAATCATTAGTAACTACATGGAAGCTTGAACGGTCTGCTGCTGCCGGAATTTTTGCAGCGTTGCAGCCTGATGCATTTTAACCCTCTAACTTCCACGAGAGAACAGAAGAAGTCACTGAAAATAGAACTGGACAACAGAACTGTGTGACAGATTAGATCAGTTAACAGCAAGTGAATCTGACAGTCGGCAATGTGGTCATGATAATCGTGACGGGAAAGGGGGTGCTTCTGGGGACTCAGGGTATAAAACTTAGAAGTTAAGGAAGCACTGGTTTTGGAATTGGCAGTAGAGAATGCTAAAGTTTGCTATCAACATGTTATTTGTGAGTTTTACAGTGCATATTATGTGCTGCTGTTTATTGCCTCTCTGAAAGTCAAGCAGCTTGTCAGGAATGTGAGTTAATTGTTTTACTGGTTGTTGTTAGAATTGTTTCTTTGTGGTATAAGTGCACCGTAAAACTTTCTCTCCACTTTTCCCACTCACGCTGCAAGCAGCCCTGTGCTTTTCCGTGGGGTCAGAAATTACTGTTTTCAGTCGTGTTCATAAAAAATCGGTATTGGGAGGTGTTTCAAAACATAGGGAAGCACTTGGAAGTATGAGGAAAGAAGATCTTGTAAAATATTGTAATTAATGGTGGCTGCTGTATAAGTTAAATGATTGGGAAAAGTGTCCGGGGAATAGAATCTTGAAGTATAACACCTTATTGCAATTAATGTTGTTTTTAGGGCGAGAAGAGTAAGACAAAATAAATCCCTACAAGAGATCATTAAATCATTTCAGACAGCTGAGAGAGAGTTAACTGATAACACGCAGGTCACAGTAAACTTGCCGAAGTCTGCACAATGTTTTCCTTATTAGCCTGTTTTCTTTGTGGGTATCTGTTTAAGCATGTTGCAATTTTGGTAGGTCTTTGTTATATGGTACAGTAGGTTCACAGAGATTCATGAAAATCGGTTGACTCAAAAGGTACGTTTTGTGATAGTATAAAAGATCATGAGTAATTTAGTTCCTTACTGTGTGAACGTGATGTTAAGATTTTATGTGTAGTAGCTGTTATATTTTTTTCTAGCGTACTAGCTTTATTCCAATATCCAGACTTGCGCAACTCTGTGACAGGCTGTCTCTCATCTCGGTGCGCTGAATTTGGCCTTTTTGTATGCACATCAAGTGAAGAATCCTGGTTTTAGAATAACAGTTGTAGCGCACCAGATGAGACACTAATAAAAGGCCTTGCCCAGTCCAGCTTGCTGCGGGGGGGGGCGGATGCCAAATGGGGCTCCAGCGCGCACTGACCCATTTCATTTTGTCAGGGAGACCCAGAGGTATCTCCACCTGGCTGAGCAGTGAGCGGTTCAAGGTGCAATGCAAAAAATTGAGATATTGTCTTAAATTGGTGTAAGTGTGATCCATCTGCTTATTTGAACTTGGTATATGGTTTTCGTATCTGAGCTCAGTATTTTAGTTTGTATATTCATATTTGGTACCAAAAGAATCTTGTTTGGGGAGATAATTACAATGGGAACCGGTTCCACTGCTAAAATTCCACCTTGCTCCCCCTTAGGATGCATCCTTACACATTAAAGTAATCGCTTATATTTTTGGAAAAGCATTTAAATTGTTAAAATACTATGATAGATGTGAACTTGGGGTATTGTATGAAGTTATGAAGTTGTATTTAAAGGTTGCTGGAATGTGAACTGATTTGGATCTAGGAAAATAGAATAATGGATTTATGTTTATTATACTGGTTTATACTCTAAATTGTAAAAGGTAAATGGAGCTAAGGAATGTAACTATTGCTGAGCTACTTGAAATTGCATATAAAGTGTATTATGGCTGAAATGAAATGGGAAAACAAAAGAGCAAAATATCCCAGGCCTGTGTGCAGCTCATTGTAACTGAGAAGTTTCCCAGAGCCTCCTACTTCGTACCAGCCAGTGTGCCAGCTGCGTGGCCTTGGTTATATCTACACTGCACAGAAAGAAAAAACAACTGGAAAAACCTGGCTGCCCGCTTTTAAAGCAGAGAAAGGGGGGTTCTCTCTCCCCCCACTGCAGCGATGTAATAGAATGGAGCCGTCCGAGGGTGAAGTTTAAAGGCATCCTGAGCAGACCCATAGTTTTAATTAAACTGGACAATTAAACCAAAAATTTGTTGATGGACTTATCCTATGGTAATTAATTGTACGAGACTTCTTAGTAAATTCACCATGCTAGAGACAACGAAAGAAAGGCCGTTTTTTGAGACAAACGGAATGCCAGATTTGGAACAAAGTTTTAATACATGAATTCTTGTATTTGCCTAAAAGTCCTATACCTCTCTTGGGTCAGGATTTGTTAAGTAAATTGTAAGCTCAAATAACGTTTTCTGAGAATTCTGTTTAGTTGCATGTCCTATAAGAAGGTGCTTGGATGGTGCAGATCTGCTTGTGCAAGTGAGAAATCTTCAAGGAACTTTAGAATGCTGTATTTCCACTAGTATTAACAGCCAATGTTTTTGATAAAGCAAATACTACACTGAGAAATCTGAAACAGGACTTCGATCCGGAAAGGGAAAACAATATCCAATAAATATGACAGCCAAAATGGAGTTAGAAACTTTGAGGGATGAATTTATGACAACTTTACAGGATGACTGCATTTGATTGGACTTGCAGATTTGTCCATGAAACAACCTGTGGCTATTGTGGGACAGTATGATGAGAATGCTAACAGACTAATATACCAATTGTCACTCTGATCAAGAAAATGCAGGGAATGAATTTAAGTCTCAATAGGCCATGATCCTTTTGTCATATATGTACCATTTGTGAAATTTAATTCTGATTTTTTTTTAATTTTTTATTTTATTTGTAATCTATGTCTTTGTCAATTGCACCAGCTGGTTTTCTTAACAGCACAGCTTTTGGTATGCATAAATGTAAAATGTAAATTGCTGCAGAACCTGCAAGTCTCTAACATCAGGCCATAGGCCATACTTGTATTTGCTCTGATCCTACATACTTGCACAGTTTTTGTTGATGGTTTTGGGAAGTCTCATAAAGCTGTAGTGGTTTAGCGTGAAGATAACGATCGGCATCATTCTGTACAAATTATCGAAGGTTCAACCCAATGAGCAGAACTTGGCGCAGCTTTACATTATTAGAGCTTTTTAAGGTTGGACCTCTAAATTTGGTTTGTGATTCCGAGTACGTAGTCAAGGTCCAACGCACGGATCTGATTCTGAACTGTTTCTTTGTTTTAGTTTTTTCTTCATTTTTAAACTAAAAGGGGGGAGAAGTAGGGAAAACACCACAAAACCAGTTGTCAAAAGGATTGTATGTGATGAATCACTTGTATCTAAGTGGTGCAGCCTAAATTTGCCCTGTGATGAAACACTTTGTAACTATGACCCAAAACCATGCTAAATCAGAAAGAACCTGCATTAGTTATGGTCAAATCACTAGTTAACATTCAATGGAAAAGGCCACACCAATTGATAACCTGGGGGAGAGGTTATGCTTGTGTTTTTACAGATCAAGAGCTGCAATGGTTGCTGGCACGAAACGTGAAACCTGTGTTATCTTCCTGACAATGATTGTTGCAGCTGCTGCGGTTTGGATGCCTGCACAGACAAAGACTAACATGTGTGTTACTTCAGCCAACATGACTGACCAGGACTCCATATGCCTGGCTATGGCGTCTCCAAAAACCCGTTCCACACGTGCTGGGATGGCATCCCCCTTGATGACGACAGCAGCATCACACGACTGTTTCACAACAGCAGTTGGTGCAGAGGCATTGCAACGAACTGTAATAATACTAACACGGCACTTTGGATTAATTGCCTCCTGGAAGCAGATATCGAACCACAGGAACTGGAACTGCTGGCATCTGTGCCCATGGACGCTTGTATCAACCTGGTTTGTGAACAGTGTCAGAACAATATAAGAGGACATGAATGGATAAACTGCACAATGTTAATGCTGCCCTTGGTGACTGTAGAAATGAAACTCGATGGTGTAACGCCTCGCAGAAGAGTCCAAGGGGTGTCATTGGTAATGTGGGAGAGCGACCCCAAAACCTCCTGCATGGTGTGTTCTTGATCTGTGGAGACAGAGCCTGGCCAGGAATTCCTTCTAACGCTGTTGGAGGACTGTGTATTTTGGGACTATTAACTCTCTTAATGCCCAATGTATCTATGATAGTAGATCACAGAAGAGCAAGACGAGAAAAACACTTATTGCACATATATGAGTCAATATGTGATGATAATGTAGATTTTTGGGGATCAAGGTTAAGGGTTTTAGGGTCTCTTGTATCTGGTGTTGGCACAGCTAAAGCTTTAAATATTTTAGAACATTAGGGTGCTGGCTAGTTAAGCAAACTAACAGAACTTAAAAGGCTTTAAGTGGACTTTTGTTAGATGCAGATTCTGTAAGACATGCCACATGGCAGAATAGGGCCGCGATAGATTTTTTGTTATTAGCTCAAGGACATGGGTGTGAAGATTTTGATGGGATTGGTTAAACAAATTGTTTAGTAGCTGGGGGCTTTCAGGATGGTTGTTGTCAGTAGTGAAAACAGGACTGATCGTTTTGATGATTGTTGTGGTTGTGTTACTAATGTTGCCATCATGATTTCTCTGCTGCAAAGGGCCCTGCAGCGGACAATGAGGGCAGCATTTTTAGCACAAATAAAAAAGGGGGAATTGTGGGAAATTGCAGCGGATCTGTGGAATCCTTGACAGACAATGTGAGAGTAGAGATCAGCCTTGAGATATTAAGATTTACTCTTGAGAAGGATGGGAGTAAAGGAGTATCCGGAGAGAGGAGAGATGTACCCGTGAGAGAGAAGGGGACAGAAGAATAACATGGACGATAGAAAAATTAACCAATGAGATGTTAGTGCTGTAACTCGTAACCAATGGTGAAAAGACACATGAACTGGTAGAATTGTATAAAAATGCACTTGTAGCAATAAATGGCATCTATTACTTTCATCTTGAAAGAACTTGGTCCATGTCGTTTGTCCGTCTCAACCGCGACACAAAACCCCCTGGAGAGCGTGTGTGTCACAAACCCCATTGGACAGCGTGTGTGTCACAAACCCCATTGGACAGTGTGTGTGTCACAAACCCCCCCGGACAGTGTGTGTGTCACAAACCCCATTGGACAGCGTGTGTGTCACAAACCCCCCTGGACAGTGTGTGTGTCACAAACCCCATTGGACAGCGTGTGTGTCACAAACCCCATTGGACAGTGTGTGTGTCACAAACCCCATTGGACAGCGTGTGTGTCACAAACCCCATTGGACAGTGTGTGTGTCACAAACCCCCCCAGACAGTGTGTGTGTCACAAACCCCATTGGACAGTGTGTGTGTCACAAACCCCATTGGACAGCGTGTGTGTCACAAACCCCCCTGGACAGTGTGTGTGTCACAAACCCCATTGGACAGTGTGTGTCACAAACCCCCCCGGACAGTGTGTGTGTCACAAACCCCATTGGACAGCGTGTGTGTCACAAACCCCATTGGACAGTATGTGTGTCACAAATCCCCCTGGACAGTGTGTGTGTCACAAACCCCATTGGACAGTGTGTGTGTCACAAACCCCATTGGACAGCGTGTGTGTCACAAACCCCCCTGGACAGTGTGTGTGTCACAAACCCCATTGGACAGCGTGTGTGTCACAAACCCCATTGGACAGTGTGTGTGTCACAAACCCCATTGGACAGCGTGTGTGTCACAAACCCCATTGGACAGTGTGTGTGTCACAAACCCCCCCAGACAGTGTGTGTGTCACAAACCCCATTGGACAGCGTGTGTGTCACAAACCCCCCTGGACAGTGTGTGTGTCACAAACCCCATTGGACAGTGTGTGTCACAAACCCCCCCGGACAGTGTGTGTGTCACAAACCCCATTGGACAGCGTGTGTGTCACAAACCCCATTGGACAGTATGTGTGTCACAAATCCCCCTGGACAGTGTGTGTGTCACAAACCCCATTGGACAGTGTGTGTGTCACAAACCCCATTGGACAGCGTGTGTGTCACAAACCCCATTGGACAGTATGTGTGTCACAAATCCCCCTGGACAGTGTGTGTGTCACAAACCCCATTGGACAGCGTGTGTGTCAGAAACCGCATTGGACAGTGTGTGTGTCACAAACCCCATTGGACAGCGTGTGTGTCACAAACCCCATTGGACAGTGTGTGTGTCACAAACCCCATTGGACAGCGTGTGTGTCACAAACCCCATTGGACAGCGTGTGTGTCACAAACCCCATTGGACAGTGTGTGTGTCACAAACCCCATTGGACAGTGTGTGTCACAAACCCCCCCGGACAGTGTGTGTGTCACAAACCCCATTGGACAGTGTGTGTGTCACAAACCCCATTGGACAGCGTGTGTGTCACAAACCCCCCTGGACAGTGTGTGTGTCACAAACCCCATTGGACAGTGTGTGTGTCACAAACCCCATTGGACAGCGTGTGTGTCACAAACCCCATTGGACAGCGTGTGTGTCACAAACCCCATTGGACAGCGTGTGTGTCACAAATCCCCCTGGACAGTGTGTGTGTCACAAACCCCATTGGACAGTGTGTGTGTCACAAACCCCATTGGACATGTGTGTGTGTCACAAACCCCATTGGACAGCGTGTGTGTCACAAACCCCCCTGGACAGTGTGTGTGTCACAAACCCCATTGGACATGTGTGTGTGTCACAAACACCATTAGACGTGTGTGTGTCACAAACCCCTCTGGACAGCGTGTGTGTCACAAACCCCATTGGACATGTGTGTGTCACAAACCCCATTGGACAGTGTGTGTGTCACAAACCCCATTGGACAGCGTGTGTGTCACAAACCCCATTGGACAGTGTGTGTGTCACAAACCCCATTGGACAGCGTGTGTGTCACAAACCCCATTGGACAGTGTGTGTGTCACAAACCCCATTGGACAGCGTGTGTGTCACAAACCGCATTGGACAGCGTGTGTGTCACAAACCGCATTGGACAGTGTGTGTGTCACAAACCCCATTGGACAGTGTGTGTGTCACAAACCCCATTGGACAGTGTGTGTGTCACAAACCCCATTGGACAGCGTGTGTGTCACAAACCCCATTGGACAGTGTGTGTGTCACAAACCCCATTGGACACGTGTGTGTCACAAACCCCATTGGACAGCGTGTGTGTCACAAACCCCATTGGACAGTGTGTGTGTCTCAAACCCCATTGGACAGCGTGTGTGTCACAAACCCCATTGGACAGTGTGTGTGTCACAAACCCCATTGGACAGCGTGTGTGTCACAAACCCCCCGGACAGTGTGTGTGTCACAAACCCCATTGGACAGCGTGTGTGTCACAAACCCCATTGGACAGCGTGTGTGTCACAAACCCCCTGGCGCAGGGTGTTTGTTGGCGCAGGGGGTTCTGTGCAGACTTTTCCTGCTGTGTGCAACTTGACTGCGAGCCAACCACTTTATTCTATAAACACGACAGTCTGGGTGAGCCACTGTGAGCTCTCCCTGCTAAATCAGTGAGCTGTATGGCAATGCTTTTACTACTCACAGCTCAGCGGATGAGCCCAATTTCAGTCTAATATTAACCATTTAACTTAAGCAGATGAGCGCTAAATATAATGAATTCTTTAGAGATATAAGGCTGTAGGATTTTTAATATACTCTTTGCTTCATGCTTCCCATGCCAGGTAGACACTCCCAAACTTGCCCCTCCCCAGCGGCCACCCAGTCTCAAAGTCATCCAGCGTGAAGGTCCGTCTGCAGGGCGGGGGCAGAGACACACGATGGCGGGGACACCCCATCATAGGGGGACACCCCATCATAGGGGGACACCCCATCATAGGGGGGCACCCAGCACCTGCGCCCACACATAGTCAGCACCAACCCCGGTGTCACCCACCAATGCCCAGGGGTCACAGGACCACCGCACTGTCACCCATGGGGTCTCAGGGATGGCCCCCACTGTCATACTGGGGGTAACTGGGCCCCCCAGTGCCACTCAAGGTGTCGTTGGACCCCACACGATCACCTCAGGGTCCTCAGGACACCCCACAGTGCCGTCCACCACCACCCAGGGGGTCTCTGGGACACGCCCACTTATGATACTTGGGTTCCCAGGACGTCCCCACGGACCACAGGACCTCAGGACCTCCCCACTGTCACCCACGGATCCCAGGAGCCATGCTCATTACCCCAGGGTCCCCTCAGTGCCACCCACCATCACCCCAGGGGGCCCCAGGGCTCCATCCCCCCAACACCCACGGAGTCTCTGGGACCCCACACTGTGGTCCCCGGAAGATCCCCAGGAGCCCCCCGCTGTCACCAGGGGGTAACTGGCATCCCCCAGTGCCACCCAGTGGGTCCCTGGCACCCCCTCCCCCATCCCCCCAGGGTCTCCAGGGTCCCACATCCCCCCAGGGGTCCCTGTTACCCCCAGGCCCCCCAGTTCCGCCCCCACCGTCACTCACTGGGCGGGGGAGAGGCCTGCAGGGCAATGGGCTGCAGGGGCGCAGCTCCTGGTGGGGCAGGCTCAGCTGTGGGAACCCCCACACACACCCTGGGGGCCCCCGAGGACCCTCCCGTGGGACACAGGCGTCCAGGGACCCCCAAGTAACACCCGCGCCCCCACCAAGGGGCCCCTGCTCCCCGGACCCGCTGTCCCCGATCCCCGCCGCCGCCTTCAAACCCGCCCCTCGGCGGGCACGCGCCGCCCGCCCATTGGTCCCCGCTGCGGACGGCCCCGCCCCCACCCGCCTGCCGCCCGCCCCGCCGCGCTTACGCCGCTTCTCATTGGCCAGCCACGCCGCCCGCCTGGCGGGCGGGGCGGGAGCTCAGCGCTGATTGGCTGCCGGGCGCAGTGAGGGGTTCGAGTGCGTTGTTGTGCGGGGGCGTTGGCGAGGAGACACAACGGTTTCGGGGTGCGGGCGGGCCGGACGAGGGTCGCCCTGCCGAGCAGAGAGCGGCTGTGCGGGCAGGGAGTGCGGGAAGGGGAGCGGCGGGGCTGGCGCCTCCGGTTTGTCAGAGGGAAGCTGAGGCAGCGCGGGCAGCGTGTGAGTTCAGACAGGCTGCGGGTAAATGAGCCACAGCGCTGGTGACACGATGAGTCTCTTGCAGAGCTCACGGGTGGACCTGGCGTTCAGTAACGATTCTCTTCAAGCATTTCATTTCTTTTGTGGCTGTTACTGCTTTAAGTGAACACCTGATTCCATTGGGTTTGTGCCACACACACCGTCCAATGGGGTTTGGACACACACGCTGTCCAATGGGGTTTGGACACACACGCTGTCCAGAGGGGTTTGTGACACACACGCTGTCCAATGGGGATTGTGACACACACACGTGTCCAATGGGGATTGTGACACTCACACTGTTCAGGGGGTTTGTGACATACAAACTGTCCAACGGGGTTTGTGACACACACGCTGTCTATAGGGGTTCGCGACACACACACTGTCCAATGGGGTTTGTGACACACACACTGTCCAATGGGGTTTGTGACACACACACTGTCCAGGGGGTTTGTCACACACACACTGTCCAATGGGGTTTGTGACACACACGCTGTCCAATGGGGTTTGTGACACACACACTATTCCATAAGTTTTTGACACACACACTGTCCAATGGGGTTTGTGACACACCCACTGTCCAATGGGGTTTGTGACATTAAAAGATTCCTTAAAAGTAAACAAAATTTGAAGATAAAAACTAATATCCCCAGAAGCTCATCATCACAGAGACGATCACAGAGGCTACGCAGCAGATCATCGCACAGGGGAAGCAAGAAACCAATAATTTGTTTAAACTGACACTTAATGTATCACCATTTCAGAGCAGAACCCTGTTCGCACCACGCTGTAACCTGCTGTTTCTAAGTACTGGATTGCACAATTTTTACCTCTTAGTGAGTTAAATCAAAAAATATCTCCAATTTGCTTTCCTGCTCCCCCAGGAGCTGCTTGTCCCTCAACCCTCCGACATCCAGATCAGCAGCACGCACACAACCGGCAACACTGAGAGAGCAGAAACTTGCACCAAAAATCATCAGGGAACTGTGTTTGCTGTGCTTGCCAGAACAATGCCAAGGGATATACCCACCACTATATACTGGTAAAAAGCTCCAGTGTCTTGTTTCACATATCACTCTTTTATAAATAGGGAACTCAAAGCAAACTTCTCTCCAGATACTGGAAAGAATAATTACAATTTACCGATTAGTTTTGATCCTAATATTAAAGCAGAACTTATGATTTGGGGTTGATTTAATACTCAATGAAAGCATTTCATCCTGGCAAACAGAAGCATTATCTGTATTGGGGGTTTTGTTGGCAGAGGTTACTGAATTTTGTTATATATACTGTTGTCAGGGTAACATTAGCTGAGAGTAATTGTGAGAGTTTGTTTATTCATGACTGTGAGGCAGTAATCAGAATTCGGGATAGGCGTTGTATGTGCAATACATTCGTCATGGTGGTTTGGGGCAGGGATCATGCATCTCATGGGAATATTTCCCCATTTCTGCTCTGGTTTCCAGTGTATTACACCAAAACACCCACCTGATGACATCCTTTCAGGAGCAAAGGCAGCAATTTGCAGAATTCCGCTTCTTTGGGGAACTGAGAAATTGCTGAGCTGACACCAAGTCCTGCAGTGTCCCTGTCACCTGCAGAGTCACCGCATCCTCGCCACGGTAGCGGCATTGTGACAAAGGGTCAATGTCAGCTGGGTGTGGCAGCCGAGCGCCCCCTAGGGGAGGGGGAGCCTGTCAGCCCCGGGCCTGTCACTGCTGCTGTCCCTGCTGTCACCAGCCAGGCCTCTGAAACTGGTCAAACCATGGCCAGACTTGGGGCCAAAGTGGAACAAAGTCTCCAAGAGACAAGTCGGGAAGAAAGATATGGGACAGAGGGAGAAAGCGAAGGGAGCAGGAGAAAGGGAAGGAACACTGTATGGACAACCTGGCTCCTCACCCCCACCCCCAGTCTGCCGGTTCCCTCATTGGCCACCACAGATTGCATCACTTTTCCTACATCAGTTTAATAAACAGCAAAACACTTTCCTCAGCTGTGTGTGTAAGCTGGATCTGGTGAGGTCCAGCATCCACAAGGGACACCCACACAAGAACTGGTTTAGACAGAGAGACAGGAGAGGATCGAAATAAACACAATGAACGTGTTGACTGCCATGTTAATTAGAGCTCTGAAGAATGGGGCAAGTTTGTAACTCCCTGAAGCTCAAAGCAGAAACCAGACAGTTGAGAGGCCACTGAATGACCAAAGAGCAAGTGGAGGAGAAACCTGAGAGCACTGGGAAGGGCAAACGTCCAGACAGTGCTGGAAAGTTGTCCAGGGACATTTAATCAGGAGAGGTGGGAACTCCTGAATGATGAGGGAGATGAAATAATAGAGTGTTGGTAATAGAAGTACAGGGGAAGACCAATATTTCTTCTCATACCCTTAATGCATTTCCACACAATTCACTTTTTGGCTTTTTTCTTTTAAATTTTAATATGTTAAAAAAACAACTAAACAAAAATCTCCACTCAAAGAAAATAACAAACCAAACAAAATAAACAAAACCACCCACAAAACCAAAGCAAAACAAAAACCAAACCAACCAACCAAGAACAACAACCAAAACCAAAACCCAAACCAACCAATGAACCAAACAAACAAAAATCCCAAAAGAAAAAAGCAACAGCAAAAAAGTGGAGGTTTCCAGACAGACATCAGTCATCAGCTGTCTCACCATAAACAGCCAGGGCCATTTTAGTGCCCCAGTGTACCTGAGGTGCTGGCCTGGGATTGGCATCTATCACACAGGACCTGGGGAGACCAGAGCACCTTGCAGTGCAGGTGGAGCCTGGGCAGGGGTTCCCGGGGCATCTACACTGGCACCAGGTGTTTGTGTCCCTGGAGCTGAAGACATTTGTGTCCTAAACCCATGCCCAGTTCTGGAGAACTCTTTCATTTCCAAAGAAAAGAGACTCCCCTACAAAGACTTTAAAATGAATAAATAAATATATAAACAAACAAGCAAATACATAAATAAATACGTAAGTAAATAACTAAACTAAATAAATAAGTAAATAAGTAAATAAATAAGTATGTAAATAAGTAAATAAGTAAATAAATACTTAAATACATAAATAAATACATAAATAAATACATAAATACATACATGAATAAATAGAAATAAAGAAAGAAAGAAAGAAAAAGAAAGAAAGAAAGAAACAAACAAACAAACAAATGAAGAAAGAAACAAAGAAACAAAGAAAGAAAGAAAGATAAAGAAGGTTGACACGTTCCTTTGCTCTGGATCTTTGTCTTCAGTTCTTCTTATTTTAATTTTCATTGACATCAGCTGACATCTGATGGGCCTGCAGGCATGAAGCCAAGATCATGTTGTGTCTTGCACAGCGCCCCATGCCCTCTGAACCTTCCCTGCCCAGGACTCCTCACACGTTGCCCAGAGCGAGTCACACTGAGGGGTTGGCTGGTTCACTGGCTGAGATGTTGGTTTAGATGGTCACCTACAGCACAGGTGGATCCTGCCCCATCATCGCCTGCTCTGCTCCAGTCTGAAACAGAGCCCAACATCACAGTGGGATCATGAGAGAACTGAGGTTGAAGGGACCTCAGGAGTCTGCAGTCCAACCTGTCACCAACTGGGTCACACCAAGGTGTTCAAGCCTTGATTCAGTCAGAGCTTTAGCAGGACTAGAGAAGTGATCATCCCTTTGTACTGGGCACTGGTGAGGCTGCACCTTGAATCCTGGGGTCAGTTTTAGGCCCCTCATGGCAAGGAAGACATTGAGGTGCTGGAGAGAGTTCAGAGGAGGTGACAAGGCTGGTGAAGGGTCTGGAGCACCAGTCTGACGAGGAGCGGTTGAGGGAGCTGGGGCTGTTCAGCCTTGAGAACAGGAGGCTGAGGAGAGACCTTATTACTCTCTACAGCTGCCTGAAAGGAGGTTTTATCATGGAGGGTGTTGGTCTCTTCTCCCAAGTAGCAAGTGATAGGACAAGAGGAAATGGCCTCAAGTTGCACATGGAGAGGTTTAGATTGGATATGAGGAAAAAATTCTTCAGGGAAGCCACCAGTGATGTTCCTCAGGACTCAGTCCTAGGGCCAGGTCTGTCCAATATTTTTATCAATAATCTGGATGCAGGAATTTAATGCACCATTAGCAAATTTTCTGATAATACCATCCTCGGAGGTGCTGATGACTATCCTGAGGGACAAGGAGCCTTGCAGAACGATCTAGATAGATTGGAGCATTAGGCAATGATCAACGGCATAAAATCTAACAAGTCCACATGCCGGATTCTGCACCTGGGATAAAGTAATGCCAAGCACAAGTCTAAATGGGGAGAGGATTGGCTGGAGAGCAGCCCTGCAGAAAGGAGCCTTGGGGCGCTGGTTGACAGGAGGCTCAACAAGAGTCAGCAGTGTGTGCCCTGGCAGCCAAGAGTGCAAATCCCATCCTGGGGTACATCAGACAGAGCAGAACCAACCGCTCAAAGGAGGTGATTATCCTGCTGTATTCAGAGTTGCTGTGGCCTCACCTTGAGTGCTGTGTGCAGTTCTGGGCCCACAATTTGACAAGGATGTTGAAGTATTCCAATGTTTCCAGAGAGCAACAAAGCTGGTGACCGACCGGAAGGCATGTCCTCTGAGGAGTGGCTGAGCAATCTGGATTTCTCTAGTTTGGAGAGAAGGAAGCTGGTGAGCAAGCTCATTGCCCTCTAAAAGTTCCCGAGGAGGGAAGTGTATAGGGAAGTGCTGGTCTCTTGTCCCTGGTATCCAGTGACAGGACATGTGTGAATGGTGCAAACCTGGGTCAGAGGAAGTTCAGACTTGACCCTCTACTGAGAGTGTGGTCAAATACTGGAACAGCCTTCTGAACGATAGGATGAGGGGCAACGGGCACAGCATAGGAGGTCCCATCTGAATATTAGGAAAAACTTCTTTACTGTGAGGGTGCCTGATCACTGGAACAGGCTGTCCAGAGAGGCTGTGGAGTGTCCTCCTCTGGAGACATTCAAAACCCGCCTGGACACCTTCCTGTGCCATCTGCTCTGGGCGAACCTGCTTTAGCAGGTGGGTTGGGCTAGATGATCTCCAGAGGTCCCTTTCAAGCCCAACCATTCTGTGATTCTGTGACAGCTGGTTGATGCCCCAAGCCTCAGCATTCAAGAGGCATTTGGCCAATGCACTTACTACCCTGTTTTAACTTTAGATCAGCCTTGAATTGGTCATGCAGTGGGACTAGATGGTCATTCTAGGTCCCTTACAGCTGAACTATACCTCACTTCCCTTCTTCCCTTTCTCCTCCTTTCCCTAGCAGGGGGAAGCTGCAAAGCCCCCCCACCACAGCCCCACCCAGCACCCTTTGCAGGAAGCCTTTGGGGTGCTGGCCCCAAGGCAGTCCCGGTGCCCAGGAGTTCCAGGGGGCTGTCCCTGCCCTTGGTAGCCACGTGCTGGGCACAGCTGCTGGCTGTCCCTGGTGCCTTCTCTGCCCTTTGGCTCTCCAGGACAAAGCTCCTGCTCTTCTCTCCAGTCATGGCAGAAACCAGCCCTGCAACCAAGAGAAGAGCCCTGGTAGCTGTCCCCTCTCTGCACCAGAGCTGATGTCCATGAGGCCCCACAGCGAGGAGGACCAGGCTCACAAAGCCTTTTCTGAGGGGATAACAGGATGGTTTCAACCACTGCAGCGTGGAGAAAATCCCCAGTGTGACCAGAGCCATAGGCTGCGCTGGACAGTGCCAACAGACCGCCATGGAAATAAGACTCGCTTTGAATCCATTCCCAAAGCACAGCCAGGCAAATGATGACTCTTCCCAAATGAGCAAAAAGAGTCCGTTGCTGCTACTGCAGTCATGTTTCCTTTTCTACCCAAACCAAGATCCACATTGGCCATCTGTACAGGGGATGCAAAATGCACTTCAGCCGCAGGGGAAATCTTCCACACCTCCTGTGTGACTTGCACCTTTCTCGGAGTTATTTGCCTACCTTGATTGGTGGGAAGAGGTTCAGAACTTCTGGAAAGCCTTTAAGAGATACTCTTTGGAGTACTGAAAGAGTAAGGAAGCTACTGCCATTTTGGACATTTGCGTCAAAACTCACACACACATGGGATAGTGTGTGCTGTGTGACATGGATTTCTTTTTCTCCTTGCTCTCCTTTTTAGTAATGCCTGAGATCTTTGCTTTGGAAAAAACATACCTAAAGAAAAGAATCTGAGAACAAAAGTCCTGATCAGAGAGAAGGTCCATCTGGGCCAAGACTCAGTCTCCAAAGCTGCCAGCCATCCGTGTCTACAGGGTCTTGGGGTGCTCAAAGGCCTCAGTGGCTGGGACCGGCCTCCCTGGGGACCATCTCCTGCAGGGGCCCAGGGGCCGTGTCTCAGCTCAGCCTGGGACCTCTGGTGCCTGCCTGAGCCATGTTGTAGGTGTGTGTGCCTGTCTCTGCCCCATCTCCTGGACGGGCCTGGGCCCTGCCCTGCAGAGAGCGGCTCTCCTGGATGGAGTCCTCAGGCCTGGCTCAGAGCTCATCGTGCTCCAGGCACAGCTACTGAGCACAACCATGCTGTGCTGTGCTGTGCTGTGCTGCTCTGTTCTGTACGCTCACAAGGAGTCCAATAAAGATGTGACTGTTCGACTGAAATGCCAGAGAGGTTTTAGATCCAAAAACAGTTTCAGGGACACAGACACAAAGGATACAACTGGAAACAGATTTTTAAAATTATTTTTTAATATTTATATTTATTTTATTAAAATTACAAATTTTAATAGAAGAAGGAGAAGGAGGAGAGCTGGCTCCTGCTGCAAACTTGCCCTGGGAGAAAGAACCCGAGAAAGCCAGGGCACGAGTGGTGCCTTGGAGGGCAAGAGCAGTGGGCATGAACCGAGCCAAAAGGGCCCAGAGGAGCTCTGACAGGTGGTCATGCTCAATGCTGCAGAGGAAGGCAAAAAAACCCCGGGGACCAGGGCCAGTCTGCCCCGGGGGAAAATTCCTTCCTGACCCCAACACTGGCGATCGGCTGTTCCCTGAGCATTTGAGCAAGACCTGGCTCCTCGGCCCACAGGCTGGTCATGCCTCCCAGAAGACCACAAAATAATAGAAGGATAGAATGATAGGATGATGATGTCTTCTCTCTTCTCTTCTCTTCTCTCCTCTCCTCTCCTCTCCTCTCCTCTCCTCTCCTCTCCTCTCCTCTCCTCTCCTCTCCTCTCCTCTCCTCTCCTCTCCTCCTTTCTTCACCTCTTCCCTCTCCCTCTTCTCTCTCCTTCTTTTCCTTCTCCCTCCTTTCACTAGCAGTACATGCTGAGGAAATTGCTGACAAACACTTGTAACCTTGCCCAGATTAGCCATTCGCTCCATCACCTTGTGCAAAGGACGCGTGTACCTTCTGGTGGCCGGGAGAGCACAGCACCCCCTTAAACCACTCTGCATTCCACTTCCTACAGCTGCTGACCCTAGCTCCCCACTCCATCAGGACGGTGAGCTCTGCAGTGCTCCTCAAGAAGGCATTCCCTTCATTTTGCTACTGCTATCCAGCTGAAAAGGATGATCATCCATCAGATGAACCTGGAAGGTTGCCCTGCTGGGAGATGGCCTTGCAGCGGATAAACTCCAGCTGCCTCGTCCAGCTCTTCCTCCTTCAGCCCCTGTCAAGGGATTCCACCGGCTCCTCAAGGACTTCCTCTCCGATGTCTTCAGGCCGCCTCCAGGCCAGCTCTGGCAGCAGACACGGGACGCTGCTCCTTTTATACTGCCCCGGGGCATTGTGACATCAGCATTGCCCCGTGGTCGCATTGTGACACGGAGGTGACATGGGCCCCCAGTGTCCCACCCCACCCACTGCCCATGCACCCAGCACTCGTGGAGGAAGGACTTCGGGGTGCTGCTGGCCCCGAGGCTGTCCTTGTGCCCAGGAGGCCCAGGGCGCTGTCCCTGCTCTTGGTGGTCACGCACTGGGCATGGCTGAAACCACCTGGGAATGGCGGTGGCATGAAATTACTGAGGAGGTTATTCACATACAAAGGAACTTCTTCTCTTTTCCTTTAAATTTGCTAAAAGAAACTATGAAAAACAATCCTCTAGTACATGATGGTGATGAATTGCTCTGCGAAAGTGCTGCCATGGGTGCAGGAACCTGCCAGCCTACGTCTATTCCATTAAAGAATCTCAGCTTTTTGGTGCCGGCTCCATGTGTGTGGCATGTGGCCTCTCTCACCTCCTAGATGTCCAGGTAGGAAAACAGGCGGGGGAGCAGGTCTCAGCTAAACCCCAGGGCACCTGCTATGGAAAGCATAGGTGTGAAAGCATAGGCATAGCCTCTGGGCTCAGGCACCAGGTTCTGTGGGCTGGCAAATGGCTGCCTGACAGCTCAGACATGGTAATTATCCCTAATTCAAGCAAGGTGGTGCCGTGTTGGAAGCGCTTCATTAACTGCAGAAGAGTAAAGACATGCCCATGGGCAGATCCTCTGCTGCAAAGGGGCATTGCTCCTGTTGTAGCAAAAACAAGCCCAGCGATAATCTTTAGCCCATATCGGCATCAGTAGCTGGTTGTAAGAAGCGGCTAAGAAGAGTAATCGGGCTGCAGATGATGGCAAGGGGCCGCATTCATCCCCAGGGGCATCATCAGGGGAGGAAGTGACCGTTACCCGGTCTTTTTCTCCAAGTGATCTGAGAGAGTTGCGAAAAGACTATACTCGTAAAGATGGTGAGAATGTGTTAACCTGGATGCTCCGATGCTGGGATAACGGGGCTGACACAAGAGAACTGGAGGGCGGAGAAGCCAAGCAGTTGGGATCTCTGTCAAGGGATTCCACCCTTGATGGGGCAATTGCCAGTGAGCCCAACCCCACGGCCCTCTGGACCCGACTCTTGACAGCCATGAAAACAAGATTTCGTAACAAGGATGACTGTCAATGCACATCAAGGAAATGGAATGCTATGGAGCGAGGATTCTTGCAGGTGTAGCGGAGCAGGCAGCAGCATCTGAGTAAAGCTCTGGGGGACGGGGTCCTATGTGCTGGGGACAGCTTCCCTTGCCATTCTCTGCTCCCTCCTCCTCCAAGCAGGGGCTGCCCCACGCCGCGCACAGCCAGTCCCAGCCGGGCCCGGAGGTGGGTGTCTCCATGACGACCGCCTGGGCTCTGTGACATCATAACCAGAGGCCATTGTGACACGGGGTCGACATCACCAGAGGCCATTGTGACACGGGGGTCCCCGCCCTGACCGTGGGGGTATTTAAGGAGCGAGAGCCCTGGGGTGCTCACTCCCAGGAGAGCAGCTTCTCAGGAGCAGCAGCTTCTCAGGAGGCAGCAGCTTCTCACGAGGCAGCATCTCCCCTGGGTGCCCGTTGCGGCTCTTTGATAGAGGAGACCCAAGATGCCAACTGACAAGGAGGTGTCCTGCTCCTCCTCCTGCCCGCAGATCGGCCACAGCCTGGGCCAGCACACCCTCCAGAGCACCTGGGTCACCCCCTCGGTCCAGGAGCGCTTGCAGGACCACCATAAAGGTCCCCAGGAGGGGTCTGGCTGGCCTCGCAGCACCAACAGCGAGGCAGCAGCAGAGGCAGAGTGCCCGGCACCTGCCCCACAGGGCGCCACAGCCGACGACGCGGCTCTGTGGGACACAGCCCAGCGCATCGTCAGTGAGGCCGTGCGCAGGGCTGTGGCTCAGATCATGGCAGCTGGCCAGGAACCGGAGGAACAGCAGGACCTGGCCCAGCACATGGACTTGCAAAATGAGAACAGCAAAGAGGGGTGCCAAGGCGGAGACACCATCCACAGCACCTGGATCAACCCCTCGGTCCAGGAGCACCTGCAGGACGCCCCTGCAGGTCCCCAGGAGGGGTCTGGCTTGACCAGCACAGACACGGAGGCGGCAGCAGAGGCAGAGCGCCCGGCACCTGCCCAGCACAGCCCCACAGAGGACGATGTGGACCTGTCAGACATTGTGGAGTACATCGTCAGTGAGGCGGTGCGCAGGGCTGAGGCTGAGATCCAGGGACCTGGCCAGCAACCGCTGGAACAGCAGGACCTGGCCCAATGCACGGATGTCCCAATGGCAGCACCAGCACCTGCAGGACTTGAAGCCATTGAGGCTCATTTGGCAGGAGAGGATGAGGGACAGGCCAGCACAGCCCCTCTCGTCCCAGCTGCAAAGGAGGAAGAAGAGAACACGGTTTCTCCAATGTCTGCAGAGCATGGGGGAGAGACCAGCACAGACATCGCCTGCCCAGCGCAGGGCCCGGCTCCACGGCGACGGCCTTCCCGGTTCAGGAGGGCGCTCCGGGCTCTGCGCAGGGCTTTCCGCTGCAGCTGCACCGCGGGACAGCAAGAGGAGTAGAGCCGCGACCGCGGCGTTCACCTGCCCTGAGGACATGGTGCTGCCAGCCTCTGCTCGGCCTTGGATTGTTTTCAAAATCAATAAAGCCAATTAAACAAAAAATGACAAGTTTTCCCCCTGTGCTCCTCTGTTCCTGCTCCACCTCGGGACAAAGAAGGCTGCAGGAAATCTCTGTCATCGGGGTGTCCCGGCCTTGGTTGCCGGAAGCCCTGGGCTGGTGCTGCCGCAAGCCGGCAGTCTGGCTGGATCCCCCTCAAGCTCCCTTCCCACCCGCCTGTCTCCAGTTCCAGACCAGGACTTGGAACATTTGAGATCTGTTGCCGACTTGGCCTGGTTGACCTGCACCGTACGGCATCCCCTTCGTCTCACAAGGAACCTCCCCATTGCAGGGGTGTTTCGGAGCACCTGCATGAGCTGATACAGGCGAGACCCTCCAAACCCACATGTGGTCCCTCTCCTCCACCGAGGGTCTTCCAAGTCAGGAAGAGCCGGCTGCTCGCTCCCTTGCTGGAGATCTGAGCCATGACCCATCTCTGCACAAGGCTCTGATGCACAAGGCTGCCAGCGTCACGAGAGCACGTTCAGGCCTGAGACACCGGGGAGAAGCGCCGCAAACAGTGCTGGTCTTGACAAGAAATCCACCCGCTCAGAGCTTCGTCTCAGATGCGAGTTACTCTGCCCTGGGTTTCTGGGGCCCAGAAATGGAGGGAGGCTCAGGTATAAACCCAGTCAGCCAAGAGCCGCAGCAGCTGCTGATCCCTGTGTGGCGCATTGCAAACCAGCCATGGCTGTCTGTGGCTGCTGCATGGCCCGGGCTGCAGCCTTCGCAGCATCCTCCTCTTCCCCAGCACCCCCGTGCACTGCACAGACCCAGAGCTGATTGCAATGGCTGGGGCAGCACCGGGCAGCAGCAGCATCTCTCTCCCCAGCCTCCAGCTGCCCAGTTGCCCTGCAGGGAATTTCTGCCTGGGAAGGGCAGAGTTGTATTGCGATCGGCCGGGGGCTCAGGACACAGCACAGCACCGCCACGTCCCCGGAGCAGAGCCCTTCTTTTCCTGGCTTGGACTGGTGTATTCCTCCTGCTCACAGCGCGGTCCTTCTCTGGGAGAAGGTGACGCCAGCACTTTCAGGGAAATTGGAACGTCATGATGGAGTGGACGTGAAACAGCCTCACTTCCCGAAAAGCCAAAGGAGTAAAACTGACATGGAACAAAGCAAGTAACTTGCCACAGCTGTCCAACCTGCGCTCCTCAGGCGGGAGGTGACCGGCGACACGTTCTGGTGCTGCGGGGCTGTGCCGCAACGAGTCAGTTGGGGCCGTGGCCAGAAAGGTAGTGATGTACATCTAGAGATACCCACATCGTTCTGTGGGAAGCATCTGTTTCCTCGGCACGATTTGGAACACTTTTGACACACGGGGCTTGCTGGGCCCTAAATCACAGCTGCGTTGACTCCTCTAAGGCTCCCAGTTCCAATTCAGCAGGTGCTAAGTTCAAGGTGTTGACTCAGCAACAGAGCCTGTTATCTGAGAGTAACGTGTTCCTGTACCTTTCCCGTCGTTCTGTGGTGAAGGATTCCTTCCCTTGCAGAGAGAACTGTAAGACCCGCTCCTGTCAGGTGGGACTTTGCCTCCAAACGAGGTGCAGCCTCGTCCACTGTGATATCAGCCACTGCCGTTGTGTCACAAAGCAGCATCAGCGCTGAGGTCGGCACAGCAGGGTATAAGACCAGGGGTCTCCCTGCGCCTCGGCCACTCTCGATCTTGAGGGAACCGAGATCGCAGAGTTTCTGGCTCACTCCTGAGCGAGCGAGATGCTTGTTACCTGCACCTCAGCAGGTACCAGGAGACACCCAGAGATGGCTGAACGTCTGAGTGGGTATGTTGGGAGTATTTTCTGCTCCCTTCCCCAGGTGTGTTTTCCACCTCGTCAGCTGGGGTGGGTGGAGGGTGGGCAGGAGAGGAACACGAGGGCAGCCTGAGGGCTGGGTCTGGAGCTGCTGGAAGGCAGCAGCCGCCTTTCAGTCTCTTCATGAACACAAGGGCTGGGCCCAGAAGCCTTTGATCTCTGCAGAATGAGGGACAGGTCCATTTTGGATGGGACAGAGAGAGTCCCAGGGGTGCCCAGACACAGCCTGCCGCAGTAATTGTGAGAGCTCAGCTCCGTCCTGTGTTGTGCTCTGCAGGGTGGGTTCTGTCCCTGAGCCTGCTTGGTTTTCCTCTCCACGGGGACCAGAAGGACACCAGCGTGTCCTCTGTTGGCCGTGGGTCTGACTTGTGCTCCTGACAGAGGAGGTTTCCTTGGGAAACCTGGTCAGCTCCTCACCAGGGCTCTGCCTTAGGAAAGGGGCTCAAAGTCCTCAGAGGGGTGCAAGGAGTTCTCTAGGAGAACAAAAGGGATTGTTTATTCCTGATGAGTGTCGCTGTGAGCCTGTTGAGAGCCTCCTGGAAGAGGCAGGAGGAATTTCCCCCCTGCAGAGCGGTGTGTGCTGTGTCTTGGCAGATCAGGCTCAGGGCAGCAGGGCCCAGACACCGGAGTTTCTTTGGTGCTTCCTTGGTTGCCCGTTGCTTGCCAGCACGCACTGACATTCAGCCCTCCCTCCCTCTTTCCAGTCTGCATTTGTCTGCAGTTCTGCCAAGAGAAGGGCCGAAGATAACCCGGCTGCTAAAGAAACGCTGCGAGAGGGGAGACACACACCCCCCTGGCAGCTGTTGGACTGTAGGGGCACAGGCTGAACGTTCTCTTGAGAGGGTGGAGAACAGGAGCAGCACAAGTGTCCATCGGATGCTGGGCAGGAGAAACAGGCGTTTGTTATGTCCTTCCATTTCCAGAGAATCCCTCTCCAGCCCCACAGACATGAAGTGCGGACAGAAGTCCTGTTGCAACTCCTGCTCTTAGTCTGGAGTCAATCTTGAGCCCTTTGTCCCTAAGGAAACAATCTTTGCCGTGACAAATCCCCCATTGGTGCAGCTGGTGACACCTCCAGCAGTGACTGGAGCTGGTGCAGGACCAAGCCAATGCACACGGCAGGAACGCCAGGCTCAAGGGCTGAGTCCATGTTGCTGCTCTCCAGTCTGCTGCTGATCTGCATGGGAACCGCCAGCTTCACCAGCCTTTTCTTTATCTGCTCTGCAGGAAGATGAAGGCACTGAAGGCATCGACCCTGCTGCTGCTTCTCGGTCTATTCTCTTTCGGTGAGTCTCTGCAGAGCTCCGACCTGAGGACGGTCCTTTAGAAGGTACTCGGGGCTCCATCCTGCCCTGTTCCGCTTCCCCCGCTGTGAGCAGAGGAGCTCAGCCAAGAGCAGAAAGTCCCCACAGAGCTGTGCCAGTCCCTGCTCCAGCGGGACGGGTGTGGGTGAGGAAGGGCTGAGTTGCCTTCCCCAGGAGGGCTGAGCCAGTTCTCTTCAGCCAGGGAGAGGCCGTGGCTGAGCTCTCCTGCCCCAGGGGCTGAGAATCTTCTGCAGGACAAGGAGCACAGTCCAGGGCAGGGAACGTCCATCTATTGCGGAGCCCGTATGCCATGATGGCCACTGTCAAAGACAACAAGAGGAGAGACAACTGTGGCACTTGGGAGAGACACAGAAAGGGGAGCGTGCAGCCCGAGGCATAGCCCTGCCTTAGACCAGGTTCTAAGCTCTGGTGTGTGTTCCACAGGAGTTTACCACATGGGACGACTTGGTGCCTTAACCCCCTGGAGCACTGCAGACCTGAGCGAAACCCTGCCCCTGCCAGACCAGCTCCATAAGCTCCAGGAACGGCTTTACCATCTGCGCTGGAGCGCTAAGGATGTCACTGAGCGGGCTCTGCAGGAAGGACTCAAGCAGGCAAAGCTCCCAGGCGTTACCGGACGGGTAAGGGCACAAGGCAGAAGGATCTGCTCAGGGGTTTTATCCTCCATCCACACGTATCCTACTCCATTTCCTGTCACAGCCAACAGGCTGGTGATGCTGGAACAAGTGCTGTCATGGCCACGTTTCCTTTTCCTATTGCTCCACGCTTGCTTATGGGGAAGAGAGAGCGTGACGGGAATGACAGCTGTCTGAGTCGGACCTTCCTCTGCGCCCAGATCTCGGGTCCTCCTCAAGGGAGGACTGGAATTAAAGAATGGTCTCAGCAGTGCAGAGTTAAGCCAGGCTTATCTCATGCCCAGAAGGCTTGTCTGTCCGTGCTGCCTGGCCTGGGGCCTCTGCACAGGAACAGCCCCTTCCCGCAGCTCCAGCATTCAGAGCACTGGAGTGAGCAGCCCCCCCTTTCTGATCCCGACAATCAGAGCAGAGCAAACCTGGGAGGCTTCCAGGCAATGTGGGCATTCCTTCCATCTGAAACAGGCCTTGTACCTGCTCACCTTGGCTGGCCTTGCAGGGGAGCTGCTTGCCCCGGTCCTTCTCCTTCTAACAGGTGCTCTCCTTTGTGTTCCTTCCCAGGTTGTTCAGGAGATAGTCAATGAAGCTTTGGAGAAGCTGGAGGCAATCCAGGTCCCGATGGCTGATTACGCCCTGAAATCAGCAGGTGCTGTGACATTGTACAAACAAACCAGTTCCAAACTGCTTCCTGTCCAGATTGACAAGATGGGCATTGGAACATGCCCAGGGGCAGGAGAGAAGGGGCGAGAAGTCAAGGGTCAATTTGTGCCCTAAAAGTGCCCCCACTGACAGAGCCTGTAACGGGCCAGACCCCATGGGAAGCACAGAAAGGCTGGTTCACATTCTTGCCTATTTCCATGGCCAAATACGACAGTTTGATGACTCCCTGATGTGTGTTCCAGAGGGGTCGTGCCAGCAAGACAAAGGGGAACCCACTGTAGGACATGGATGACAACTGAGAAGCCTTTTTCAAGTCAACAGTGCAATATTCCTCGTGACACTGCCTGTGATCACGCTCATGTTTGAATTTCCAGGGGCAGCCGTCATTCAGTCCAGGACTTCTCCATCCCTCCGGACTGCCAAAGCAAAGGTGTTCTGGTACTCCCTGCCGGTGATGGATTACATGAGGTCTCCTGAGCTGATTCTGGAGGTGGGAGCACCAAGAAGCAGTAACACAAAGGCTGGGAGAATGAACCACACACACTACTCTGAGTGTCCTACCCCCTGTCTTTGCTCCTCGAAGCTTCTTTTCCTGCCCCTGTCCCGCATGGACCTGCTCTCCTCCTGTGTCTCCCTGCTGAGTGTTTCTTGTCCTTTCAGCCGGACAATCATCCTGGCAACTGCTGGCCCTTCCCAGGGAGTCAGGGACACGTCTTCATCAAGCTGTCCATGCCAGTCATTCCCAGAGCCATCACCATGGCCCATGCCTCAGGGACAGCGTTCCATGGAGAAAGCATCTCCGGAGCTCCCAAGGACTTTGCTGTCTATGTAAGTGATTTCTCTGGAGTTGGGGGCAGGGGATTGCACAGAATTTCTGAGCAGAGGGTGAAGATGGGGCAAAGAGTCCAGGGGCCTGAAGCTTCCTCCTGGCTCTCAGAACAAACAGGCTCCTTGAGGTCATTCCCTTCCCATTGAATTCCTCTTTTATTCAATGTACCACTCAAAAAGCAGCTTCTGGGACAAGATGCTACTCCAGGAGCCACATGGAAAAGGAGCTGGACAGTACATGGTCCTAAACCTTCTTGGTTTCCAATCCCAGTGGCATTTGTGACACTCAGGTCACCTCCCTCTCACTGGGAGCGTCTGCTCCTTTTCTGACTGCCAGCTTGGACTCGTTGAGTAGACAAGTGTGACGTGCTGCCCACCTGCAGCTTCTTGTCTTGTCCTTGTGCTCATCATCCTTGGACTCCATAGCTGAAATAACCCCGTACTTCACCGGCTGAAGTTCAGTCTTCCATGGTGCACCAGACGCTCTGTTTTCTCCACCCATCTTTCCGTAGGCGTTCAAGGAAGAACATGAGGAGCAGGGAACGTTCCTGGGACAGTTCACTTTCCTGGCGGCGCTGAATCCCAGTCAGACCTTCCAGCTGAAGGTATGGGGACACAGAGGGAGGAGAACTGCAGGAGAGGAGGAGAAGTGCGGTTGGATGGGGAGAGGCTTCCCTGCCAAAGGGTACAGGCAGCCCTGTCCTTGAGCCTGTGCCACGCTGCCTTTCTTCTGCTTTAACTTCCTGGTGGTGGATGGATGGACTGCTGCTCTTCTTTCTAGAGAAGACAACGAGACATGTTGGGGCTGCCCATTGGGATAAAAGCCATTTTTTAGAGCTCCCCATTGGGATAAAAGGCATTTTGGGACTCCCCATTGGGATTAAAGGCAGTTTTAAGGTTCCTCATTGATCCCCATTGAGCCCCATTGACTCCAATTGACTCCCATTGACTCCTGTTTGTCCTCATTGGCTGCCATTGATTGCCATTGACCCCTATTGACCCCCACTGACTCCCACTGATCCCCATTGAATCGCATTGACCCCCATTGATCCTCATTGACTCCCATTGACCCCCATTCACTACCAGGGAACCCCATTGACCCCCATTGAGAAATTTGTTGGTTTTGAGTCTTCCCAGAGCAAAATCTGTCAGTTTTGAGGTGAAATTTGTTGGTTTTGAGTCTCCCCAGAGCAAAAATTGTCAAATTTAAGGTGAAATTTGTCAGTTTTGAGTCTCTCCAGAGCAAAATCTGTCAGTTTTGAGGTGAAATTGTACAGCAGCACTGGGTCTTCTGACTGTGGAAGCCTGTGCCCCAAAGCAGGCGAGAACTTTCCAGTGTATTTGCTGGGGCACCTGGTCGCTGCTTCTTCCTTTGCTGTTCTCGTGGCCCAATGGGGTAGAGCAGGATAAGAACGTCTGCACCACGACAGGTCAAAGCCCCCGCGGGGCAGCAGGAAGGAAGCTGCTGATCGAGGCCGTCGCTGCGGCACTTCTGTCAGTGCTCATGGGCCAGAGAGGAAAAGGCGACTCATTTCTTCTTGTCCTTGCAGAACGAGCTCCCTGGGGTCGTGAATTACATCAGGCTGCAAGTGCTGAGCAACTGGGGCCACCCGGACTACACCTGCCTGTATCGGTTCAGGGTGCACGGTGATCCGCCCAGAGATGGGGGAGACGTTCCTGTTTCTTCTATCAATAAATTCCTTTAATGTTCACCCAGTCGAGTTCCCATCTGCTTTGCCTGTGATGCTGCCTGGTCCTCCCTGAGCTCACTGGAGCTCCCCGTCCTTCTCTCAACCACCAGCTTATGGGAGACTTGAGGAGCACACAGCAAGATTGTCCTTGTTAGGGAAAATGGAAAACTCAGCCACAAACCTGCAGAAAGCCTGACATGCACACACTTGCTGCGACACAGGAACATCAGCAAGGCCCTGCCTGGACACCAGAGATTAAATTAATGGACAGGTTTCCTGTGCAGGAAGCAACTAAGGATCCACTGAATGGAACCATCTGTTGTTACCTGTTTTCACAAGAGGCACATGCTGCTTCAGCTTCCATCTTTCAGTCTGTTGCCAATGAGAAAATGGAAGTGTGTTTTTTTGTAAGAAGGAAGCCTTAATTGGAAAGTTGATTCATGGACTTATTTGCCTCTCTGGGCACATATCGATTTAATAGCTCAGGAAACGTTACAGAGTGATGAGCAAAGCAATCCCAGGACACTTAAGAGATCACATACCCACACCAGTCTGTCCTTCCTTTTCACCTGAATTCCCCAAGCCCCAAGGCCACAGAGACCCATAGAGGTCCATAGGGACCCATAGGGACTCATAGAGACCCATGGAGACCATAGAGACCCATAGAGACCCATAGAGACCTTAGAGACCATAGAGGCCATAGAGACCATAGAGACCCATAGAGACCCATAGAGACCCATAGAGACCTTAGAGACCATAGAGACCATAGAGACCATAGAGACCCATAGAGACCCATAGAGACCATGGAGACCCATAGAGACCTTAGAGACCATAGAGACCATAGAGACCATGGAGACCATAGAGACGCATAGAGACCATAGAGACCATAGAGACCATAGAGACCCATAGAGACCATAGAGACCCATAGAGACCCATAGAGACCATAGAGACCCAGAGAGACCCATAGAGACCCATAGAGGCCACAGGGCAGTCGTGCGCTCGGGCCGCACCAGGGAGGGGAGAGCAGGAGCAGTGCTTGGCAGCCGGGTCTGGGAACAGCAATTTGTGCTCTGAGCTGGGGCTTAGTCCATGTGCAAGCCCAGCACGGGTCCAGATACCAAACTGAGGGTGTCGGTTCACCCCCGGTGCCACACACACGGCACCTTCTTCCATCGCCTCCTCCGATGAGCTGTTTTGCAGCCCCTTCCAGCTCAGCCCAGCTCAGACACTGCACTCTGGCTCAGGGCTGCCTGGGGCTGGTGACCCTCGGGGCAGCAGCAGGAACTGCTCTGACCCTGGTTGTGGGGCTGTCCCTGGGCTGAGCCCTCGGGCCCGGGGCTGCTGAACTGGGCCATGCTGGGGCCCAGGGGTGCTGAAGTCAACAGGCCCCCATGGCCTGTCTGTGCTGGGAGACACCTGCTCCTGCAGCACCCCTGGTCCTGATCCCGAACCTGGTCCATCCTCACCCAGAAGTACACTTTAGTTTGGGTTTTTTTGTTAAAATTGAAGTTAATTCAGGTAGAGGCAGAGCCTATTTAGGAGTTTTGGTAGTTTGGGGACAGAGGCCAGTGTGGGGCTGGGACCCTTGGGGGTGAGGGCTCTTTCTGCCCCGTGCCCTTGGCCTGGCGCTCACAGCTGGGAAGGGACTGTCCAAACTCCTGCCGGGAGGAGCCAGATGTGGCCACCCCCGGCACAGCCTCAGGGTCTGCTGCCAACCTGCCCTCAGATCATCTCTGCCCAGCTGGACATGGCCCAGGAGTCACTGCCAGTGCTGCTGTTCTCCGTGGGGCAGCGTGGTGCTCAGCAGGCACAGCCAGAGCCGCTCCTGTGCCTTATCTTGTAAGCGATCAGTGTAGTTTGTAGTTGCTTTTGGTAGATATGAGCAGAACTTCACAGCTTAAAATTGTAGCAAATCCAGCTTACAAGTAACACGAAGCAAAGAGTATATTAAAAATCATACCACCTTAAGTCCCTAAAGAATTGATTATATTTAGTGTGCATCTACTTAAGGTAAATGATTAATATGAAACTTAAATTGATCTCATCCACTGACCTGTGAGTAGTAAAACCATTGCCATACAGCTCACTTATTTAGCAGGGAGAGCTCACAGTGGCTCATCCACGCTGTCGTATTTATGGAATGAAGTGATAGACTCGTAGTCACATTGCACACGGTAAGAAAAGTGTCTGAGACTTGTACGCCCACAAATTCCCGGCGTTCATCTGCTCTTCTGCTTCCCTGTGGGTCTCCTGGCAGGAGTTCTTGGCCTGGGTACGGCTCAGGCCCTTCCCTCCTCCGGAGCCTGGACCAAACTGCTGCGGGTTTGGCCGGGGGTGATTGGGGGATCGAGTGCATCTGCCACCCCTGGCAGCCCAGAGAGAACTGAGCCAGACAACGGGACTCCTTTCCGCAACATCCCCATAGATGGATGCTCCTGGAGCAAGGAGATGGCACTGAGTGTGTCTGTGACATCCCCACCATGCACCAGCCGCTGGGGAAATGGAGCAGTGCGATGGACTGTTCAGGACTGTGCTCAGAGCAATGGGTGGTGAACTTCTAGAAACTGGGTTGGAAATTTAGCAGCCATGTGCCCAGAGCTGAGCTGGCCTGAGCCTCCCAAGGGGACCTCCTGACCCTCCCACCCAGGCACAGGGTCACAGTGGGGCCCTTTGTGACCTCACTTGGTGACACCCACTGCCCCGCATGTGATCGGTGCAGCTGCGGGCCCAGCCCACACTGTCCGACAGGACGGTGACGAGACAGGGTGCGAGCACGGAGCTGGCGAGAGCCCCGAGCGTAGCCCACGTCTGTCAGAGAATCGGAGAATCTTCTTGGTTGGAAGTGACCCTTACGATCATCGAGTCCAACCACAGCCCAGCTCTAGCTGCCCCCGGCAGACTTGGAGCAAGGAGCTCCTGAGCACAGCTCACGTCTTTCCCCAACGAGGAGCACACGGGCGCATCCCACACCTTTCATCGCTGCCTCTGGCAGAGCTGCAGCACCGAGGAGTTTTGCTGAAGCGTCCGCCTTCCCCATTTTTCATCCTTCCCTTTGACTGAAAAATGGCAGGAAGACCCCCCATCCGCCCTAGGCTGGCCTGGCAGGAGAGACCCCCCAGCTGCCCCCGGGTGGCCTGGCAGGAGGAGGTTGGGGCTCCCCAGGAGGTCACATCTCCACCGCAGCCCAACCAGGTGGATGTGGCCCAGCCACCGCAGATCGGTGAGTGAGGGGCCCTGGTTGTTGGGCAGGGTGGGGCCCAGCGATCGCTCCCCGCTCGACACCAGGGTCACGGTTCCCCACGCGCTGGCAGGGGGTTCCATGGGTGGTGATTATGCTGCCTGAAGCCCAGGGCTGCTCGGAGCTGGGAGCCGGCCCCAGCACAGCTTCTGCGGGCAGAGGGGACCCAGCTCCTGCTGCAGGGCACGGGCAGCGAGAGGCAGCTGGGCGGGCAGGAGGCAGCCGTGCTGCGGGACGGGGACCTTTCCTGCCCGTCTGAAGCGAGTTCCTCACCCGCTGCACTGGGGGCTTTCCCCGTCCTGCCTGGCTCCAGCATCGCAGCCCGTCTGCCGGGCACCCTGCAGCCCTGACACGCACGGGGAGACTGTGCCGGGGCAGCGGGCACTGGGATGGACATGGGGCAGAGCTCCTTCTGCTCTGTCCTGCCTGCAAACCCTCTCTGCAGCCCTCCCTGCTCTCCTCCTTTATTAGATGCTGGCTGGTTACCTGTCTACCAATTCGAAAGGAGACGCGTGGACTCCATCGTGTCCTTTGTCAGCAGCCCAGAAAAGGTAACCATGGCCGTTTGGAAGGCGGCTGAGCCGGTGTCTGCTGACAGGGGCTCTGCTGCGGGTGCTGGAAGGTGCTGGCTGGGCAGAGCTGCCTCTCCCAGGGCGCTAATTGGCACTGCACCCCCATACTGTGGTGCCGCTGGCTGTGTGTCCCCATCTCACACTCCCTGTTTGTCTCTCTGTCCCCTGGCTGCCAGGAGGAGAGCCAGAAGATTCCGTTTCTTCAGAACATTTGTGACCTGTGCTACAACAGCAAGCGCCACGGCCCTCCACAGGGCCTAGATCTCTTCTGCCAGAGATATGGTCTGGCGGAGAATATCAAGGTGAGGGGATACGTGGCGCCTCTGGGGAAGGGGGCGATGCCCCCGGCACCCTGTGAGGACAGCGCTGGGCAGGGCCAGGGGCTGGTGGCGCTGGGTGCTGGCAGCTGCAGGTCCCATCCCGGCTGTGCTCTGCAGGTGCTGCTGGAAGAGGAGCCCAGAAACAAACTGCGCACGGCGGTGCGGTGGAACGCCATGCTTGCCATTGCCGAACTGAGGTACCTGCCCATCCCTCCCGGGGACCCTGCACGAGATCTCGAGGCCCTGCTCCAAATACCCAAGTGTGACTGGCTCCTCTCTCTTTGCAGCGCAGTGGAGAGGGCGCTGGAGGGCAAGGAGGCAAGCCTCCTCCAAGCCTGCTTCTCTAGTGTCTTCTTGCTTCCTCCAGAAGAGAAAATGCAGGATATGGGCCGTTATCTCTTCTTAAAAGTAAGTGCTTGGTGAACTGCAGGACCCAACAGTCCCTCTGGCTGCTCCCTGTTCACCCCATGCTGATATATAACCAGAAAGACAAGGCAGGGTTGGTCTCAGCTCTGCTTTCACACCCTCATGCCTTCATCTGCTGACAGTTGGCCTGCCCACATCCAGTGCCAATTGCTGCTCTGCCCGTAGCAGATTATTTGCCCCTGAGTCTCTCCCAGACACAGCAAATCAGCACAGGAGTTGCCTCTTGGCACTGAGAGTTCATATCAGTCCCCCGTGTGTGAAACAGATGGCAGGAAACACGGCCAAAACTCGTTGTCTCCTTGCAGACCATGGAAGCCATGGACAACATGCTGCAGGCATTGGTGCTCGGCTCTTCAGCCTCCGGAGTCAGCGAGCTGCTCCAGAATATCTTCCAGGTCTGGCGTGTGCAAAGAGTGGGCTTCACAAGGGCTGTTCCTCACCCTGGGGACAGGGTGTCCCCTCTGGAGTGGACAGTCCCACCCGGTGCCGTGCAGAGAGCGCTGCCGGGAGGGTGCCCACCTCCTCGGGGAACCAGGGGCTGCCCGCCAGGCTCTTCTGCAGCACAGTGGCCGCAGAGGGTGACATCTGCCTCCCTGCCTGGCCACAGGGCGGGCCCAGGGCATTTGTTCCAAGCCTGCCAGGGGCCTGAGGGCCAGAACCCCACTACAGGCTTTGCTTGAGAACAGAGTCCAGCCCAGGAGTGGAGCGGTGCTACTTCTGCTGGAGCGGTGGCTGCTCCCAGGGCTCACCAGCAGCTTCTCTCTTCCCAGATGCTCTTGACCTTCACCACCTCTGAGAGAGAATGTGTGCAGGAGAGGGCTGTGGGGAGGATTGAGAAGATGAGCTCTGCGCTATTCAGACATCCCACACTGGCGGTAAGGAGCCAGGCACCCTCCAGCCAGGCCGTCTCCCCATCCCTGCACCCCAGAGCAGCCTGCAGCTGCCCCATGCGGGGCTGCTGCCCAGGCAGCTGCTTTGGGAGCTGTGGCCGGCACGGGGCTGCAAAGCCCTGACTACCCACAGAGCCAGCCCTGGACACGCGCTTGGGTTCCGGGCTTTGGCACCAGTGTCCCAGCAGCAGCCCCAGTCCTCCTGGTCACCAGCAAGCCCTGGTTCACGGCAGGGCCAGCACCCTGTGCCCATGAGTCCGACCCTCCTCCCTCATTCCGGGGCCTCTGTTCTCATTCTCCCCGTGCAGTCACTACTGCTGCCAGCTTTGCTGTGGGCTCTGCCACCAGCACTGTCGGGTGTCTCTGCAGGGCTGCTGGCACTGCCTGGCTAAGCAGCAGCATCAGGGCGCTCAGTGTGATTTGGCTTCACTTCCTTCTTTTCTTTCCTTCCTCCCGTAGTCCTATGCGAGATACCTCAGAACTTCTGAAAGGACAGACATCGTCCTTGTGTTCATCGAGGCCATGAGAGACTCCAGCATCTTTGACAAGAAGCGGGCAACAGACTTGCTGGACATGGTCATGGAATTCCCTGACTTCTGGCTGGCGGATGTAAGTGGCCAGTGGCTGGATTGCCCTGCCAGGCTTCAGCCCTGTCAGGCCTTGTTCCTTCCTCCATCCCTACCCCCAACCCCTGGTGTCTCAGGAATCTGAAGCCACATGAAGGTGGCAGAGAGGAATGGGAAGGACAGCTGAGGAAGTGGCTGCACTCCAGTGACAGCGCCATCCTCACCTGTATCTCCTCCAGCTGCCAAAGATCATGAGATGCATCCACAAAAACCTGGACGGCATCAACACAGCACCAGCTCGGCAGAGCGTGGCGTCCCTGCTTCTGCTCATGGCTGACAGGAAACCTGGGAAGGTGCTCACAACACTGCTGAGGATCGCTCCACCAGGAGACAGGTACTGGCCCCAAAAGCCACGAGGGCTTGTTCCCTGTGGGGAGAGGGGCACTGAGCCAAGGAATCCTGCAGGACACCCCCGAGGAGCAGGACCCTCCATCCCACCACATTTTCCAGTGCTGGGGGTCAGCCAGGCCCGCAGCAGCCACAGCTGAGCAAGCCAGCCCAGAGCCCCCCACTGCGCTCCTGCCAGCCCCACGGGAGCACCAGCTCAGCCTCTGCTGCTGCCCAGGGCATCCCAAGCGTCCTGCAGCGCGGAGCCGGACACGCTGCTATGGGCCAGGCTGCCCTGCTGACAGAGCGCTCTCTCGCAGGACTGCCCTGGACATGTGGGACATGATGATCTCCACACCCCGGCCTCTGAAGAAGATCTTAAGAAACCTGCGCAAAAGACTCCTGGTCATAGACTCCATGTTTCCCGAAGGCGTCATCAGTGGGTCAGAAAGACCTGACATGGTGAGCGGGGCGGTGTCAAGCGAGCCATGTTGGCAGGTGGGGCTGGGGCATTGGGTGAGGTGCTGGCTTGGCCTTGGCTGGGGGTCAGGCAGTGGGTGAGAGCTCCACACGCCCTCCCTGCCGTGCTGGGGCCCGATGGCTGCCTGGGGAGCTTTCCAGGCACGGAGTCTCTCCAAGACATCTGCCCATGGGGGCCTGTGGGAAAAGGGGACGGCTGAGCAGGGCACAGGGAGTCATTGCTTTTCAACCCTCCCTGCCCTGGCCCTGCTCTCCTGTATCTCCATGGCTGTGCCCATGGCCACCACCTGCCAGGAGGCTGCCACAGAGATTCCTGTGCCACCACCTGCCATGAAGCTGGACAGGAGGCTGGTACTCAGTGACTGGCTTTTTTGCCACGGTGGTCTTTGATCCCTTCACAAAAATGAAACTGTTTTTCATACAGGCAAGAAAAATACAGTCCCTCCTGCCACAAGTTGTGGGGTTGCTCGACTACAGCAACACAGAAGTGAAAAGGAGAGTCCTGACATTCTTCTGCAGCGTGATGGGACACCTGAAGAGGGAAGAGGCCAGGCCCACTGTCGAGCAGCTGGAGGAAAAGCTCCTGCCCCTCTTTGATGATGTAAGGCTGATGACGGAGACTGAGCCCTGGGGGTGGGCAGCCTGCAGTGCCAGCTGCCCTTCAGCCCAGCCCCGTGGACAGCACTGGGAGCAGGCTCTGCTCCCCTGGGCTCTCGTGGGATGGCTTCTGGGCTTCTGCACAACCTGACCCTGGAGCATCTCCCCTCACGTCAGCCCCGATACTGCCCCTGCTCACCACGGGCAGAGAGCTGCTGGGATTGAAGTCCGGCTTTCCTCCTTCCTCCCAGGAGTCCAGCCAGCTGCGAGAGCTCTCCATCTGCCTCTTCAGAGAGCGGGTGCAGTCAGTGATGGCGCACGACAAGAAGAGGATTAAGAGCTACGTGCACCGTGCACTGCTCCCCCTCTTCTTTCGTTTGAGCGATCAGAGCAACAACGTGGCCAAGGTACAGATTTCCACGCTGAGCACTGAGGCAGAGAGGGGTGTGCTGACAGCACACAGGTGGCCTGGGCACCAGGGGACAGGGCTGCTGGCAACTGGCAGCCTCCTCCAGCCCATAGGAAGGGTCCTTACAGACCCAGCACGAGTAGCAGAAGCTGCCATGGCCATTTCCACCACCTGCCATAGCTGGGCTCACAGGGCTCAGCAGCAGCCTGTGGCCACCGAGGCCTGAACCGGCGCATCCCTACGGGCTCCTCAGCTGTCCCTGCAGGTGCTGGGTCTCGAGCTTTGAGCCTCACTCCCTGTCCCCCAGGGCTGTGCCCAAGAGAGCCCCAGATGTTTGGGCCAGGGCATGTCGCTGCCCCCAAAGGGCAGGTGTTCCAGAAACAAAGCCAAGAATGGGGGGACGCAAGGTCTCCTTATGCAGACTGTGGGTGCCATGTCCCAGCTTCTGCTGTTCCGCAGGCCGCCAGGGAAGCCCTCCTTGGTGCAGCAGAGCTCCTGAAATGGAAGCAGCTCAGACACCTGGTGCGGACTCAGCAGACATGGAGGATTGGAGAGAGCTTGGTGAGAACAGCGAAGGCCCAGGCTGGACGGGGCTGCCCCACATGTCTGGGCTGTGGGCTCTGCAGATGTGCCTCGCCCGCCCTGCTGCAGCCCCGAGCTGCACCCTTGTTCCCTGTCCTCAAGAACAGAGCCCCCAAGGGCTCTTCCCTCTGCCCCACGCCTGGCGGGAAGGAGGACTCTCAGCACCCCTGGGACCACTCTGCTTGTGTCTGTCTCTCAGCCTCAGCCCAACAGGGCTACTGGCTGGGGGGCAGGAGTGGCCTGCGGGGAAAGGGAAACCTGGGTTACTGGGAGGAGGGACTGGTCCAGCCAGCTCGGGGTGGGCTGCAGACAGTGACATGCTCACACCCTTGTGCTCTCTCCAGCTGGAGCGGGACAGGAGCAGGGCTCAAGAGCTCTTGAGCCAGAGCCTGCCATACCTGAGGGATGCTCAGGCCAGCTTGCGAGAGGCGGCCGTGAGGTTCATCGGTGAGTCACAGCCCCAGGGTCCCTCTCTTGGCAGCCTGGCCCCAGTCCCCACTGCTGCCCTGGCACAAGGAGCAGCCCTGTGGCTTCAGAGCCCCGGCTGCCCCGGGCAGGGCCTTGGCCTCCCCTCCCAGCCCTGCCCACACAGGTGGGCTTGGTGGCTGCCTTGCTCAGTCCCGCTATGTCAGCTCTGGGGTATCCCCTGGGGCCAGCTCTGATGAGGGGGAGGGAACAGGGGTCTGATGGAACTCTGTGCCCAGGGCTGGCTGCGCGGCCCCTGAGGGACCGAAGGGAGGAGGAGAAGCTGGCTGAGATCTGCAGCGGTGAGTAGGGAGCCTGGTCAGGAGGGGATGCCTGGGTGTCTCTGCAGATGCGGGAGATCATCTGGGCTCTGCTTCTTTCTGTTGCAGCCCTTCGGCCCTTGGAGACGGACAGTAAATCCTTTGTCCGCTCCCTCGCTGCTCAGACCATTGTCATCCTGAGCAGTCCAAGGGAGCAGCCACGATCGCAATGGGCCCTGCAAGCCCTGTGCTGCTGGCGTCGCTGACCCAGGTGGAGGAGCAGCTCTGCTTGTGGAAAAATGGCTGGATTTTAATAAAGAGCCCTTCTTGAAGTTGGGTTGGATGTCTGGCTTTTCCAAGGACCCCAGAACCTCTCTGATTGCTGTGGCACTTTTGAGAGCACAGCCCGGCATCATGGGCAAGGGTGACGTAGCAGACAGGAGCACTCGCAATGAGGTTGTCCAGGGCAGCTGAGATGAATCTCACTGGGCCAGTGGGGTTTGTTCCTGGAGTCACACACAGAAATGTCAGGGTCTGTCAGGCATCCACATCTGAGCTGGCATCCTGGACTCCTTCTGCACCCAGGGATGTTCAGAGCCAGAGTCTGTCCCTTTTACACACAGAGGCAGGAGCCACAGTGTCTGTCTGGCCTTCTGTTGCCACTGCCAAGGGTTGGGAGGCACCTCAGCCCTGTGGTGTGTCACCCTGCTCTGCACTCAGCTGAGATGTCCCACACCATGAGGAATGGACATGGGGACATTGGTTAAAGGAACCACAACCCAGTGCTGATTTTAGGCAGTTTGCACGGGATTTGAGGCAGTTTGCTGGGGGAAATCCCATGGGCAAGACTGCTTGAAGGAAAAGGGGCCCAAGATAGCTGGATTGCATTCAGAGATTGCTTCTTCCATGCTCAGGATCAGAGCATCCCCACACGAAGGGAGTCAAGGAAGGGAGCCATGAGGCCTGCGTGGTTGAACAGGGATCTGTTGGGTATGCTCAAGCAGAAGAGGAGAGTTTACAGGTCATGGAAGCAGGGGCTGGCCACTTGGGAGGAATATAAGGCTGCTGTTAGAGGATGCAGGAAGGCAGCTAGGATAGCCAAGGCCTCCTTAGAATTACAGCTGGCGAGAGGGGTCAAGGACAGCAAAAAGAACTGTTTCAAATACATAGCAGATAAAACTAATACCAGAGGCAATGTAGGCCCACTGATGAACGGGGTGGGTGCCCTGGTGGCAGAAGATACAGAGAAGGCAGAATTACTGAATGCTTCTTTGTCTCTGTCTACTCTGCCGGAGGCTGTCCTGGGGAGCCCTGTACCCCTGAGACCCCCGATGAAGCCAGGTCAATGGAGGAGTTTGCTTTAGTCGATGAGGACTGGGTTAGGGAGCAATTAAATAGTCTGGACATCCATAAATCCATGGGTCCAGATGGGATGCATCCGCGGGTGCTGAGGGAGCTGGCTGAAGTCATTGCTGGACCGCTCTCCATCATCTTTGCCAAGTCTTGGGAAACGGGAGAGGTGCCCGAGGATTGGAGGAAAGCAAATGTCACTCCAGTCTTCAAAAAGGGCAAGAAGGAGGACCCGGGTAATTATAGACCGGTCAGCCTCACCTCTGTCCCTGGGAAAGTAATGGAACAGCTTCTCCTTGGTGCCATCTCAAGGCATATCAAGGATAAGAGGGTTACTAGGGGCAGTCAGCATGGCTTTACCAAGGGTAAGTCATGCTTGACCAACCTCATAGCCTTTTATGAGAATGTAACAAGGTGGATGGACGATGGCAGAGCGGTGGATGTGGTCTACCTTGACTTCAGTAAAGCCTTTGACACAGTCTCCCACAGCATCCTCACAGCTAAGTTGAGGAGGTGTGGTCTGGACAATAGAGTAGTGAGGTGGGTTGCAAACTGGCTTAAGGAGAGAAGCCAGAGAGTGGTAGTCAATGGTGCGGAGTCTAGTTGGAGGCCAGTATCTAGTGCAGTGCCTCAGGGGTCAGTACTGGGGCCAATATTATTCAATATATTCATTAACGATTTAGACGAGGGAATAGAGTGTACTATCAGCAAGTTTGCTGATGACACCAAGCTGGGAGGAGTGGCTGACACGCCAGAAGGCTGTGCTGCCATCAGAGACCTGGACAGGCTGGAGAGTTGGGCGGGGAATAACCTGATGAAATTTAACAAGGACAAGTGTAGAGTCCTGCATCTGGGCAGGAACAACCCCAGGTTCCAGTATAGGTTGGGAAATTACATATTAGAGAGCAGTGTAGGGGAAAGGGACCTGGGGGTCCTGGTGGACAGCAGGGTGACCATGAGCCAGCACTGGGCCCTTGTGGCCGGGAAGGCCAATGGCATCCTGGGGTGTATTAGAAGGGGGGTGGTTAGTAAATTGAGAGAGGTCCTCCTTCCCCTCTACTCCACCCTGGTGAGACCACATCTGGAATATTGTGTCCAGTTGTGGCCCCTCAGTTCCAGAAGGACAGGGAACTGCTGGAGAGGGTCCAGCGTAGGGCAACCAAGATGATGAAGGGAGTGGAGCATCTCCCTTATGAAGAAAGGCTGAGGGAGCTGGGTCTCTTTAGTTTGGAGAAGAGGAGACTAAGGGGGGACCTCATTAATGTTTATAAATATATAAAGGGTGAGTGCCATGAGGATGGAGCCAGGCTCTTCTCGGTGGCAAACAATGACAGGACAAGGGGTAATGGGATCAAGCTGAAACACAAGAGGTTCCGCTTAAATTTGAGAAGAAACTTCTTCTCAGTGAGGGTGCCAGAGCACTGAACAGGCTGCCCAGGGGGGTTGTGGAGTCTCCTTCTCTGCAGACATTCAAACCCGCCTGGACATGTTCCTGTGTGACCTCACCTGGGCGTTCCTGCTCCATGGGGGGATTGGACTAGATGATCTTTTGAGGTCCCTTCCAATCCCAAACATACTGTGATACTGTGATATTGTGATTTGTCACAATGGTCTCCCAGGGCAGGAAAAAATGGTACATCTAGTGCCTCTCATGACCACTGTCTGTGGGTTAAAAGACTCTATCAACTTCGAAGAAGTTGTCAGGCGCCACTCGAAGAAGCGAGCGCTGGTTTTATCATCACTGTCTTGATCTGAAAGACACTTATTGAACACTGTTAGTACGGCAATTCACATCATGCAGTTCGGTATTGAATATTTTCACCTAAACTCAAATCCCCTTGGGGTACACACCGAACTTCTCCATCCTTAAGCATCACCCACCAGGTGCTGCCAGGTCCCTGGGCAAAAACAATCCCACAAATGGGCTTGACTTTGCTGAGCCAGGATTAACCCAGACTGCCTTTCCTAACATGTTTTTCATGTGTACTACAGGGACTTTATCTCCTTCTGCAGTCCGTAGAATTTCTGATTGGGCAGGCCCAGCTCCATTAGTTGATCCTCTAGTGTTGACCAACCAAGTGGCTTTTGCTAAATGTGACTCCCAGTTTTAAAAGGTGTCGAGGGTTAAGATTGCGGGGTGACAATAAATCCCTGGCAGATGTATTGTTAACCCCCTCTACCCCCACCCCCCACTTCCCCCTCCCTCTCCCCCCTTTCCACTCAGGACAGACGATCGGGAGGGAAAGAAGGACAGAGTGAAGAGAGTTGGAAAAAATTAAAGATGTTTTACTAATGCTACTAATAAGAATAGAGAAAATAATACAAAATATACAAAACCAATCTTGAAAGTCTCAGCAACTGCAGAGCCGGCAACCAAAGTCCTGGACTGGACTCTGCAGCCAACCGGAGCTGGATTCAGTCTGTCACTGGCCTCAGTTCGCAGGGACGACTAGCAAGGTCCTCTCCTAATGTCGGCCATAAGCAGAAGGGAAAAGCAAAGGCAAAAGGGCAAAGGGACGAGATCCTCGTGATCTCCCACTTTTATATGAAGTATTCACGTGAATCGAATGTTATACACAGTTGGTCAGTTTCTTGGTCACCGGTTTCTCGTCGCCCCTCTCGCGAGATGTCCATCTGTGCTTATCAATAAGTTTGCATTCCATTGCTAGTTTTACCAAAACATGTGTCTAGTTCTCCAGGAAAATGCAGTTAATATGGAGCTTTAGCTGACAGGCAAATTCACTAAAAGAGAAACTTGTTTTTAGCAAAACCAGGACACTATCCAAACCAGCCTTTAAAGCTTGGTGTAGGAAAGAAGCAAACAGATTGATGTCTCCGGGAGCTCTGCGGTGCGATCAGACCAACTCTCTGGGCACTACCCAGCGAGACACATAAACCTTCCCGCACGGACACAGCTCCCGAGCACGACTCCAGCCCTCCCTCATTGCTCCCTTGCATTTTTCAGCATGGCTTTTGCTGTTAATTTAGCAAGAACTCCTCCTGTTGGCAAATTACTGTTGGTAATACATAATACATAATACATAATACATAATACATAATACATAATACATAATACATAATGCATAATACATAATACATAATGCATAATACATAATACATGATACATAATACATAATACATAATACATAATGCATAATACATAATACATAATACATAATACATAATGCATAATACATAATACATAATACATAATACATAATACATAATACATAATACATAATACATAATACATAATACATAATACATAATACATAATACATAATACAGATTAAAGTGAAGTACACATTGCTGAGTCAACACCTTGAACTGGGCACCTGCTGAATTGGAACTGGGAGGCTTAGAGGAGTCAACGCAGCTGTGATTTAGGGCCCAGCAAGTCCCGTGTGTCAAAAGTGTTCCCAATCGTGCCGAGGAAACAGATGCTTCCCACTGAACGATGTGGGTATCTCTAGATGTACATCACTACCTTTCTGGCCACGGCCCCAGCTGACTCGTTGCGGCACAGCCCCGCAGCACCAGAACATGTCGCCGGTCACCTCCCGCCTGAGGAGCGCAGGTTGGACAGCTGTGGCAAGTTACTTGCTTTGTTCCATGTCACTTTTACTCCTTTGGCTTTTCGGGAAGTGAGGCTGTTTCACGTCCACTCCATCATGACGTTCCAATTTCCCTGAAAGTGCTGGCGTCACCTTCTCCCAGAGAAGGACCGCGCTGTGAGCAGGAGGAATACACCAGTCCAAGCCAGGAAAAGAAGGGCTCTGCTCCGGGGACGTGGCGGTGCTGTGCTTTGTCCTGAGCCCCCGGCCGATCGCAATACAACTCTGCCCTTCCCAGGCAGAAATTCCCTGCAGGGCAACTGGGCAGCTGGAGGCTGGGGAGAGAGATGCTGCTGCTGCCCGGTGCTGCCCCAGCCATTGCAATCAGCTCTGGGTCTGTGCAGTGCACGGGGGTGCTGGGGAAGAGGAGGATGCTGCGAAGGCTGCAGCCCGGGGCATGCAGCAGCCACAGACAGCCATGGCTGCTTTGCAATGCACCACACAGGGATCAGCAGCTGCTGCGGCTCTTGGCTGACTGGGTTTATACCTGAGCCTCCCTCCATTTCTGGGCCCCAGAAACCCAGGGCAGAGTAACTCGCATCTGAGACGAAGCTCTGAGCGGGTGGATTTCTTGTCAAGACCAGCACTGTTTGCGGCGCTTCTCCCCGGTGTCTCAGGCCTGAACGTGCTCTCGTGACGCTGGCAGCCTTGTGCATCAGAGCCTTGTGCAGAGATGGGTCACGGCTCAGATTTCCAGCAAGGGAGCGAGCAGCCGGCTCTTCCTGACTTGGAAGACCCTCGGTGGAGGAGAGGGACCACATGCGGATTTGGAGGGTCTCGCCTGTATCAGCTCATGTGGGTGCTCCGAAACACCCCCGCAATGGGGAGGTTCCTTGTGAGACGAAGGGGATGCCGTACGGTGCAGGTCAACCAGGCCAAGTCGGCAATAGATCTCAAATGTTCCAAGTCCTGGACTGAACTGGAGACAGGCGGGTGGGAAGGGAGCTTGAGGGGGATCCAGCCAGACTGCCGGCTTGCGGCAGCACCAGCCCAGGGCTTCCGGCAACCAAGGCCGGGACACCCCGAGGACAGAGATTTCCTGCAGCCTTCTTTGTCCCGAGGTGGAGCAGGAGCAGAGGAGCACAGGGGGAAAACTTGACATTTTTTTTAATTGGCTTTATTGATTTTGAAAACAATCCAAGGCCGAGCAGAGGCTGGCAGCACCATGTCCTCAGGGCAGGTGAACGCCGCGGTCACGGCTCTACTCCTCTTGCTGTGCCGCGGTGCAGCTGCAGCGGAAAGCCCTGCGCAGAGCCCGGAGCGCCCTCCTGAACCGGGAAGGCCGTCGCCGTGGAGCCGGGCCCTGCGCTGGGCAGGCGATGTCTGCGCTGGTCTCTCCCCCATGCTCTGCAGACATTGGAGAAACCGTGTTCTCTTCTTCCTCCTTTGCAGCTGGGACGAGAGGGGCTGTGCTGGCCTGTCCCTCATCCTCTCCTGCCAAATGAGCCTCAATGGCTTCAAGTCCTGCAGGTGCTGGTGCTGCCATTGGAACATCCGTGCATTGGGCCAGGTCCTGCTGTTCTACCGGTTGCTGGCCAGGTCCCTGGATCTCAGCCTCAGCCCTGCGCACCGCCTCACTGACGATGTACTCCACAATGTCTGACAGGTCCACATCGTCCTCTGTGGGGCTGTGCTGGGCAGGTGCCGGGCGCTCTGCCTCTGCTGCCGCCTCCGTGTCTGTGCTGGTCAAGCCAGACCCCTCCTGGGGACCTGCAGGGGCGTCCTGCAGGTGCTCCTGGACCGAGGGGTTGATCCAGATGCTGTGGATGGTGTCTCCGCCCTGGCACCCCTCTTTGCTGTTCTCATCTTGCAAGTCCATGTGCTGGGCCAGGTCCTGCTGTTCCTCCGGTTCCTGGCCAGCTGCCACGATCTGAGCCACAGCCCTGCGCACGGCCTCACTGACGATGCGCTGGGCTGTGTCCCACAGAGCCGCGTCGTCGGCTGTGGCGCCCTGTGGGGCAGGTGCCGGGCACTCTGCCTCTGCTGCTGCCTCGCTGTTGGTGCTGCGAGGCCAGCCAGACCCCTCCTGGGGACCTTTATGGTGGTCCTGCAAGCGCTCCTGGACCGAGGGGGTGACCCAGGTGCTCTGGAGGGTGTGCTGGCCCAGGCTGTGGCCGATCTGCGGGCAGGAGGAGGAGCAGGACACCTCCTTGTCAGTTGGCATCTTGGGTCTCCTCTATCAAAGAGCCGCAACGGGCACCCAGGGGAGATGCTGCCTCGTGAGAAGCTGCTGCTCCTGAGAAGCTGCTGCTCCTGAGAAGCTGCTCTCCTGGGAGTGAGCACCCCAGGGCTCTCGCTCCTTAAATACCCCCACGGTCAGGGCGGGGACCCCCGTGTCACAATGGCCTCTGGTGATGTCGACCCCGTGTCACAATGGCCTCTGGTTATGACGTCACAGAGCCCGGGCGGTCGTCACGGAGACACCCACCTCCGGCCCGGCTGGGACTGGCTGTGCGCGGCGTGGGGCAGCCCCTGCTTGAAGGAGGAGGGAGCAGAGAATGGCGAGGGAAGCTGTCCCCAGCACACAGGACCCCGTCCCCCAGAGCTTTGCTCAGATGCTGCTGCCTGCTCCGCTGCACCTGCAAGAATCCGCATTCAGAGGTTGTTTGCAGGACAAACCAAGGGCCACTCGACAGCCTCACCACGCTGATTCTTTGTTTTTGTCGTGGTTTGATCATGGGGAGACAATCAAAACTGTGGGAGAAGGTTTCCCTTCACCCTTTTTCCCCCTTCCCCCTTCAGGCCACAGTAGTCTACAGTTAATCTCCACTCATCGCTAGACTTACGCACTGGCCAAATTGGGCTATTGAAAGGTGAGCGAGTCTTACTGATCACACCCTGGCTTTCCAGTTGACGAATCAATTTCCAAATAGGAATCCAAGAGTCCCGATTGGTGCAATACTGTTGACGATGCACCGTTGTGGTAGCAACTGGCACCTGCTGATCATCAACCATCAGCAGTCCTACAACAGAAGGGTCATCTGAAAGACCAGGCAAATCAGACAGCTGTTCAGTTCTCTCAGTGTCCACAGATGCTGTACCAAATGCCCACCTATACCCTTTTGGGTCCTTAAAATACCCTCTCTTAAGGTAGTCTATGCCAAGGATGCACGGAGCATCTGGGCCAGTCACAATGGGATGCTTTTGCCAATTTTTTCCGGTTAGGCTCATTTCAGCCTCTACAACAGTCAGCTCTTGGGATCCCCAAGTCACTCCAAAAATACTGTTGAGTTGTGTCCCCTTACAGCCTGAAGGAATTATTGTGCACTGAGCAGCAGTGTCCACCAAAGCCTTGTACTCCTGGGGGTGTGGTGTACCAGGCCATCCTATCTGTACCGTCCAGTAAACTCTGTTATCCCTTTCCTCCGCCTGGCTGGAGGCAGGGCACCTCTAATCTCGGTCTTCCACCGTCACTCGCTGTGAATTAGAGGTTCCTTCACGAGCACCAGAATCTCTTTTGTAAACCAGGCAGCCCTTTTCCTAGAAGCCTGCCCTGTTAACTCATGCACTCGTTCTTGAAGTTCCCCAGTAGGTTTACTGTGCCACTTACTCATATCTTCTCCCTGCTCACGTAGGAAGGACCACAGCAAACCTCTGCTGGTGGCCTGCCTGTGTTCTCTCTCTGGAGATTGGGAACGCCTTCTCTCTCTCTCTGGGGACTGGAAACGCTTTCTCTCTCTCTCTGGATATTGGAAATGCTTTCTCCTAATAGCTGAAGCATTGGTTCATACAAATCGAGAGCCACGTGTATGTTCCCTGAGTGCTTTCATTTCTCTCAACAGCTTTTCAAAACAGTCAACAGTCGTTTCACTCAGTTTCTCCACCCTAGAGACATAAGCCCCCTGGGGATCAGAAAGGTTTTACTCAAATTCCCGGAGCCGCTCAGTCATGTCATTAACACTTTGTCTACCACCAGTTGACACGAACGTTCCTGCCAATATCTTAGCATAGGGAGCTGGTGCACTCTGTGAGAATCTGCGCCACATAGACCGTGTACACTCAACTCTATCTGGATTCACCCCCTCCTGGCTATCTGGCCCAAAACAGATAATCTCTCGCACAGCTAACTCTCTCAGGAACTGGATACCTCGCTCCATAGCATTCCATTTCCTTGATGTGCATTGACAGTCATCCTTGTTACGAAATCTTGTTTTCATGGCTGTCAAGAGTCGGGTCCAGAGGGCCGTGGGGTTGGGCTCACTGGCAATTGCCCCATCAAGGGTGGAATCCCTTGACAGAGATCCCAACTGCTTGGCTTCTCCGCCCTCCAGTTCTCTTGTGTCAGCCCCGTTATCCCAGCATCGGAGCATCCAGGTTAACACATTCTCACCATCTTTACGAGTATAGTCTTTTCGCAACTCTCTCAGATCACTTGGAGAAAAAGACCGGGTAACGGTCACTTCCTCCCCTGATGATGCCCCTGGGGATGAATGCGGCCCCTCGCTATCATCTGCAGCCCGATTACTCTTCTTAGCCGCTTCTTACAACCGGCTACAGATGCCGATATGGGCTAAAGATTATCGCTGGGCTTGTTTTTGCTACAACAGGAACAATGCCCCTTTGCAGCAGAGGATCTGCCCATGGGCATGTCTTTACTCTTCTGCAGTTAATGAAGCGCTTCCAACACGGCACCACCTTGCATTACCCCGAGTGCTTGAATTAGGGATAATTACCATGTCTGAGCTGTCAGGCAGCCATCTGCCAGCCCACAGAACCTGGTGCCTGAGCCCAGAGGCTATGCCTATGCTTTCACACCTATGCTTTCCATAGCAGGTGCCCTGGGGTTTAGCTGAGACCTGCTCCCCCACCTGTTTTCCTACCTGGACATCTAGGAGGTGACAGAGGCCACATGCCAAACACATGGAGCGGCACCAAAATGTTGAGATCCTTTAATGGAATAGACGTAGGCTGGCAGGTTCCTGCACCCATGGCAGCACTTTCGCAGAGCAATTCATTACCATCGTGTACTAGAGGATTGTTTTTCATAGTTTCTTTTAGTAACTTTAAAGGCAAAGAGAAGAAGTTCCTTTGTATGTGAATAACCTCCTCAGTAATTTCATGCCACCGCCATTCCCAGGTGGTTTCAGCCATGCCCAGTGCGTGACCACCAAGAGCAGGGACAGCGCCCTGGGCCTCCTGGGCACAAGGACAGCCTCGGGGCCAGCAGCACCCCAAAGTCCTTCCTCCACAGAGTGCTGGGTGCATGGGCAGTGGGTGGGGTGGGACACTGGGGGCCCATGTCACCTCCGTGTCACAATGCGACCACGGGGCAATGCTGATGTCACAATGCCCCGGGGCAGTATAAAAGGGAGCAGCGTCCCGTGTCTGCTGCCAGAGCTGGCCTGGAGGCAGCCTGAAGACATCGGAGAGGAAGTCCTTGAGGAGCCGGTGGAATCCCTTGACAGGGGCTGAAGGAGGAAGAGCTGGACGAGGCAGCTGGAGTTTCTCCGCTGCAAGGCCATCTCCCAGCAGGGCAACCTTCCAGGTTCATCTGATGGATGATCATCCTTTTCAGCTGGATAGCAGTAGCCAAATGAAGGGAATGCCTTCTTGAGGAGCACTGCAGAGCTCACCGTCCTGATGGAGTGGGGAGCTAGGGTCAGCAGCTGTAGGAAGTGGAATGCAGAGTGGTTTAAGGGGGCCCGGTGCTCTCCCAGCCACCAGAAGGTACATGCGTCCTTTGCACAAGGTGATGGAGCGAATGGGTAAGCTGGGCAAGGTTCCAAGTGTTTGTCAGGGATTTCCCCAGCTTGTACTTGTAGTGAAAAGAGGGGGAAGGAAAAGAGGGAGAGAGAAGAAGAGGGAGAGGGAGAGAGAGAGGGAAGAGGTGAAGCAAGAGGACAAGAGAGAGAAGAGAGAAGAGAGAAGAGAGGAAGAGAGAAGAGAGGAAGAGGAGGAAGATGAAGAGGAGGAGGAGGAGGAAGAGGAGGAGGAGGAAGAGGAGGAGGAAGAGGAGGAGGAGGAGGAGGAGGAAGAGGAAGAGGAAGAGGAGGAGGAGGAGGAAGAGGAGGAGGAGGAGGAAGAGGAGGAGGAGGAGGAGGAAGAGGAAGAGGAAGAGGAGGAGGAGGAGGAAGAGGAGGAGGAGGAGGAGGAAGAGGAAGAGGAAGAGGAAGAGGAACATCCTTTTCAGCTGAATAGCAGCAGCAAAATGAAGGGAATAACTTCTTGAGGAGCACTGCAGAGCTCACCGTCCTGATGGAGTGGGGAGCTAGGGTCAGCAGCTGTAGGAAGTGGAATGCAGAGTGGTTTAAGGGGGCCCGGTGCTCTCCCAGCCACCAGAAGGTACATGCGTCCTTTGCACAAGGTGATGGAGCGAATGGCTAATCTGGGCAAGGTTACAAGTGTTTGTCAGCAATTTCCTCAGCATGTACTGCTAGTGAAAGGAGGGAGAAGGAGAAGAAGGAGAGAGAAGAGGGAGAGGGAAGAGGTGAAGAAAGGAGGAGAGGAGAGGAGAGGAGAGGAGAGGAGAGGAGAGGAGAGGAGAGGAGAGGAGAGGAGAGGAGAGGAGAGGAGAGGAGAGGAGAGGAGAGGAGAGGAGAGGAGAGGAGAGGAGAGGAGAGGAGAGGAGAGGAGAGGAGAGGAGAGGAGAGGAGAGGAGAGGAGAGAAGAGAAGAGAAGAGAAGAGAAGAGAAGAGAAGAGAAGAGAAGAGAAGAGAAGAGAAGAGAAGAGAGAAGACATCATCATCCTATCATTCTATCCTTCTATTATTCTGTGGTCTTCTGGGAGGCATGACCAGCCTGTGGGCCGAGGAGCCAGGTCTCGCTCAAATGCTCAGGGAACAGCCGATCGCCAGTGTTGGGGTCAGGAAGGAATTTTCCCCCGGGGCAGACTGGCCCTGGTCCCCGGGGTTTTTTTGCCTTCCTCTGCAGCATTGAGCATGACCACCTGTCAGAGCTCCTCTGGGCCCTTTTGGCTCGGTTCATGCCCACTGCTCTTGCCCTCCAAGGCACCACTCGTGCCCTGGCTTTCTCGGGTTCTTTCTCCCAGGGCAAGTTTGCAGCAGGAGCCAGCTCTCCTCCTTCTCCTTCTTCTATTAAAATTTGTAATTTTAATAAAATAAATATAAATATTAAAAAAAATAAAATCTTTTTCCAGTTGTATCCTTTGCGTATGTGTCCCTGAAACTGTTTTTGGATCTAAAACCTGTCTGGCATTTCAGTCGAACAGTCACATCTTTATTGGACTCCTTGTGAGCGTACAGAACAGAGCAGCACAGCACAGCACAGCACAGCATGGTTGTGCTCAGTAGCTGTGCCTGGAGCACGATGAGCTCTGAGCCAGGCCTGAGGACTCCATCCAGGAGAGCCGCTCTCTGCAGGGCAGGGCCCAGGCCCGTCCAGGAGATGGGGCAGAGACAGGCACACACACCTACAACATGGCTCAGGCAGGCACCAGAGGTCCCAGGCTGAGCTGAGACACGGCCCCTGGGCCCCTGCAGGAGATGGTCCCCAGGGAGGCCGGTCCCAGCCACTGAGGCCTTTGAGCACCCCAAGACCCTGTAGACACGGATGGCTGGCAGCTTTGGAGACTGAGTCTTGGCCCAGATGGACCTTCTCTCTGATCAGGACTTTTGTTCTCAGATTCTTTTGTTTAGGTATGTTTTTTCCAACGCGAAGATCTCGGCATTAATAAACAGGAGAACAAGGAGAAGAAGAAATCCATGTCACACACCACACACTATCCCATGTGTGTATGAGTTTTGACGCAAATGTCCAAAATGGCAGCAGCTTCCTTACTCTTTCAGTACTCCAAAGAGTATCTCTTAAAGGCTTTCCAGAAGTTCTGAACCTCTTCCCACCAATCAAGGTAGGCAAATAACTCCGAGAAAGGTGCAAGTCACACAGGAGGTGTGGAAGGTTTACCCTGCGGCTGAAGTGCATTTTGCATCCCCTGTACAGATGGCCAACTGTGGATCTTGGTTTGGGTAGAAAAGGAAACATGACTGCAGTAGCAGCAATGGACTCTTTTTGCTCATTTGGGAAGAGTCATCATTTGCCTGGCTGTGCTTTGGGAATGGATTCAAAGCGAGTCTTATTTCCATGGCGGTCTGTTGGCACTGTCCAGCGCAGCCTATGGCTCTGGTCACACTGGGGATTTTCTCCACGCTGCAGTGGTTGAAACCATCCTGTTATCCCCTCAGAAAAGGCTTCGTGAGCCTGGTCCTCCTCGCTGTGGGGCCTCATGGACATCAGCTCTGGTGCAGAGAGGGGACAGCTACCAGGGCTCTTCCCTTGGTTGCAGGGCTGGTTTCTGCCATGACTGGAGAGAAGAGCAGGAGCTTTGTCCTGGAGAGCCAAAGGGCAGAGAAGGCACCAGGGACAGCCAGCAGCTGTTCCCAGCACGTGGCCACCAAGGGCAGGGACAGCCCCCTGGAACTCCTGGGCACCGGGACTGCCTTGGGGCCAGCACCCCAAAGGCTTCCTGCAAAGGGTGCTGGGTGGGGCTGTGGTGGTGGGGCTTTGCAGCTTCCCCCTGCTAGGGAAAGGAGGAGAAAGGAAAGAAGGGAATTGAGGTATAGTTCAGCTGTAAGGGACCTAGAATGACCATCTAGTCCCACTGCATGACCAGTTCAAGGCTGATCTAAAGTTAAAACAGGGTAGTAAGTGCATTGGCCAAATGCCTCTTGAATGCTGAGGCTGGGGCATCAACCAGCTGTCACAGAATCACAGAATGGTTGGGCTTGAAAGGGACCTCTGGAGATCATCTAGCCCAACCCACCTGCTAAAGCAGGTTCGCCCAGAGCAGATGGCACAGGAAGGTGTCCAGGCGGGTTCTGAATGTCTCCAGAGGAGGACACTCCACAACCTCTCTGGACAGCCTGTTCCAGTGATCAGGCACCCTCACAGTAAAGAGGTTTTTCCTAATATTCAGATGGGACCTCCTATGCCGTGCCCGTTGCCCCTCATCCTATCGTTCAGAAGTCTGTTCCAGTATCTGACCACACTCTCAGTAGAGGGTCAAGTCTGAACTTCCTCTGACCCAGGTTTGCACCATTCACACATGTCCTGTCACTGGATGCCAGGGACAAGAGACCAGCACTTCCCTATACACTTCCCTCCTCAGGAACTTTTAGAGGGCAATGAGCTTGCTCATCAGCTTCCTTCTCTCCAAACTAGAGAAATCCAGATTGCTCAGCCACTCCTCAGAGGACATGCCTTCCGGTCGGTCACCAGCTTTGTTGCTCTCTGGACACATTGCAATACTTCAACATCCTTGTCAAATCGTGGGGCCCAGAACTGCACACAGCACTCAAGGTGAGGCCACAGCAACTCTGAATACAGCAGGATAATCACCTCCTTTGAGCGGTTGGTTCTGCTCTGTCTGATGGACCCCAGGATGGGATTTGCACTCTTGGCTGCCAGGGCACACACTGCTGACTCTTGTTGAGCCTCCTGTCAACCAGCGCCCCAAGGCTCCTTTCTGCAGGGCTGCTCTCCAGCCAATCCTCTCCCCATTTAGACTTGTGCTTGGCATTACTTTATCCCAGGTGCAGAATCCGGCATGTGGACTTGTTAGATTTTATGCCGTTGATCATTGCCTAATGCTCCAATCTATCTAGATCGTTCTGCAAGGCTCCTTGTCCCTCAGGACAGTCATCAGCACCTCCGAGGATGGTATGATCAGAAAATTTGCTAATGGTGCATTAAATTCCTGCATCTAGATTATTGATAAAAATATTGGACAGACCTGGCCCTAGGACTGAGTCCTGAGGAACATCCGTGGTGGCTTCCCTGAAGAATTTTTTCCTCATATCCAATCGAAACCTCTCCGTGTGCAACTTGAGGCCATTTCCTCTTGTCCTATCACTTGCTACTTGGGACAAGAGACCAACACCCTCCATGATAAAACCTCCTTTCAGGCAGCTGTAGAGAGTAATAAGGTCTCTCCTCAGCCTCCTGTTCTCAAGGCTGAACAGCCCCAGCTCCCTCAACCGCTCCTCGTCAGACTGGTGCTCCAGACCCTTCACCAGCCTTGTCACCCTCCTCTGAACTCTCTCCAGCACCTCAATGTCTTCCTTGCCATGAGGGGCCTAAAACTGACCCCAGGATTCAAGGTGCAGCCTCACCAGTGCCCAGTACAAAGGGATGATCACTTCTCTAGTCCTGCTAAAGCTCTGATTGAATCAAGGCTTGAACACCTTGGTGTGACCCAGTTGGTGACAGGTTGGACTGCAGACTCCTGAGGTCCCTTCAACCTCAGGTCTCTCATGATCCCATTGTGATGTTGGGCTCTGTTTCAGACTGGAGCAGAGCAGGCGATGATGGGGCAGGATCCACCTGTGCTGTAGGTGACCATCTAAACCAACATCTCAGCCAGTGAACCAGCCAACACCTCAGTGTGACTCGCTCTGGGCAACGTGTGAGGAGTCCTGGGCAGGGAAGGTTCAGAGGGCATGGGACGCTGTGCAAGACACAACATGATCTTGGCTTCATGCCTGCAGGCCCATCAGATGTCAGTTGATGTCAATGGATATTAAAATAAGAAGAACTGAAGACAAAGATCCAAAGCAAAGGAAGGTTTCTTTCTTTCTTCCTTTCATTCTTTCTTTCTTTCTTTCTTTCTTTCTTTCTTTCTTTCTTTCTTTCTTTCTTTCTTTCTTTCTTTCTTTCTTTCTTTCTTTCTTTCTTTCTTTCTTTCTTTCTTTCTTTCTTTCTTTCTTTCTTTCTTTCTTTCTTTCTTTCTTTCCTTCTTTCTTTCCTTCTTTCTTTCTTTCTTTCTCTCTTTCTTTCTTTCTTTCTCTCTTTCTTTCTTTCTTTCTATTTATGCATGTATGTATTTATGTATTTACTTATTTACTTACTTATTGACATACTTATTTACATATTTATTTACTTATTTATGTATTTACTTACCGCTTTATTCATTTATTTATTTATTCATTTATTCATTTATTTATTTATTTACTTATTTACTTATTTACTTACTGATTTACTTATTTACTTATTTATTTATGTACATATTTATTTATATATTTGCTTATTTATTTATTTATTTATTCGTTCATTCATTCATTCATTCATTCATTCATTCATTCATTCATTCATTCTTTTTAACGTCTTTGTAGGGGAGTCTCTTTTCTTTGGAAAGGAAAGAGTTCTTCAGAACTGGGCATGGGTTTAGGACACAAATGTCTTCAGCTCCAGGGACACAAACACCTGGTGCCCGTGTAGATGCCCCGGGAACCCCTGCCCAGGCTCCACCTGCACTGCAAGGTGCTCTGGTCTCCCCAGGTCCTGTGTGACAGATGCCAATGCCAGGCCAGCACCTCAGGTACACTGGGCCCCTAAAACGGCCCTGGCTGTTTATGGTGAGACAGCTGATGACTGATGTCTGCCTGGAAACGTGCACTTTATTGTTGTTGTTTTTTTGTTTTGGGATTTTTGTTTGTTTGGTTCATTGGTTGGTTTGGGTTTTGTTTTTGGTTGTTGTTCTTGGTTGGTTGGTTTGGTTTTTGTTTTGCTTTGGTTTTGTGGGTGGTTTTGTTTATTTTGTTTGGTTTGTTATTTTCTTTGATTGGAGATTTTTGTTTAGTTGTTTTATAACATATCAAAATTTAAAAGAAAAAAGCCAAAAAGTTAATTATGTGGAAGTACACTAAGGGTAGGTGTGGGTTGTCTGAATTTAGAGTTGATGAGTTAGTTTTCTGTATTTGGAGTTAATAGGCTAGTTTGTTGTGTGAATAAAGTTAAGTGTTGCGGTAGTTGTGAGGCGACTTGGAGGCGGGGAGCTTGTGGTCGGTGGGGGTGCCTGCGCCCTGGAGCCCTGGAGCGGGGGACAGCTTGTGACTACGAGATAACGATCTTGTTACCATGCGAACACTGCCTGACTAAGATTCCCGCCTTAGCTAGCTTAATGTCTGTTAAAGTGATTAGCCAATCAGCATGAAACATGTGTGCCTTAGACTATATAAATGTATGTTTGCCATACAATAAAGCGGACACCTTGCTTGCATCAAGTTGCGTCCCCGTCTCTCAGTCGCGGCAAATTGGTGACCTCCGACGTGATCGTCAGCGACGAAACCGCCGAGGATTGAAAAACCGCCTACCTGGTGGCATGTCGCGAGTCCCGCAGAACGTGGAATGAGCTGCTGAAAGGAAGCAGGATAAGCCGGCCGGCCAAACAATCCCTCCGTCTGGAACGAGAGGTGAGCTGCGGGAAACTAGCAAAATGGGGAATCAGGAGTCTTCCCCTGAGAGAGGCGTTTATGAGCCTATGAAAGCTCTACTTAAGAAGCATGGGAAAAAGACTCTTTCGGAACAAGATCTTAAGTTAATCCTTAAATGGGTGCAGGTTAAGATCCCCGCGGTGACTGCTTCTTCTATTTTTACGCGTGAACTTTGGGACGATGTGGGGGTAAAGTTATGGGACGCAGCTACCTCAGGAGATGAGGAAGCGCAGTATATGCTCCCCAGTTGGAGAAAAATCTTTGAAACCATAAAGGCACAAGAGCAAAATCAGCGAGGCTCCGAGGAGGGAGCTCAGTCACCTCCCCCCTGCCCTTCTAAAATCGCTGGTGGGGCGGAACCCTCTGCGCCACCGTTAGCTTGTGCTGCTGGATATCCCCCGGAGGGTGATCCCTTTGACCCGGGTCCGATTTACCCTGAAAAGGAACCTGATCTTTTTCCCCCTGATCCTCATGAGGTTTGGGGAAAGATTAAGCGCCAAGCGATAAACGAGGGGGAGTTGGAAATAGCCAGAACTATAGTAGCCCCCGTTATATACCAAGGACGGGGGAGGGCTCAAGCTCAGTGGGAAGCTCTTTCTTTTTCGGTAATTAAGGAGTTGCGCCGTACAGTTACCGAGCATGGGTTGTCTTCCCCTTATTTTGCAAGCCTTTTATCTTCTGTATTCGATACATATGTCATGACCCCACATGATTTAAAATCTCTCGCGCGATTGTTATTAACCCCAACACAATATACAATGTGGGAGTCTCAATGGAGAACGGGATTGCAGACAGTTTTGCTGGGTTATGCAGGACATGCTAATGCCGCCTTAGCTGCATTGACTATAGAGCACCTCACAGGAACAGGGCAGTTTTCGGATCCCGCGGCCCAAGCTAGGGACATTCCTCGGGAGGCTTTGGAAGCAGGCAGAGAAGAAGCGAAAAGGGCCTTGTTGAGAGTTTCTGACTCTGGCAGACCCCAAAAAGCATTCACTAGTATCACTCAGGAACCCCGTGAGCCGTATATGCAGTTTATAGATAGATTAAAACAAGCCTTAGAGCGGCAAGTTGATAACGTACAGGCTCGGGAGATTTTACTCCTTAAACTGGCTGTGGAAAACGCTAACGCCGATTGTAAAAAGCTCTTGAAGTCTCTCCCAAATCAAAACCCTACCTTAATTGAAATGGTGGAAGCCTGTAATAGAATTGGCACTATGGATCATAAATATGAGGCCATGGCTGCTGCTTTTGCGGCCATGCACAGCCCGATGGGCGCCGACCCACAGCGAAACTGCTATGGGTGTGGAAAACCGGGACACCTTAAAAAAGATTGCTTTAGTGCCAATGCTGAGAAACGACCCCAAATACCTGGAGTTTGTCCCAAGTGCCAAAAAGGGCGCCACTATGCTAACCAGTGTCGATCTAAATACGACTCTCAAGGGCGCCCCATACAGGGAAACCGATCGCAGAGCGCGGGACCGCGGCGCGCACAGACACAAGTTCCGCGACCGGCGCCCCCACAAACGCCGGGGGGGGAAACAGGAGTGTTTCCAGTCTCCGCCCAGCAACAGCAGGGAGCACCGGCCTGGACCTGGCAACCGCCCACACAGTAACGCTACTTGATTCCTCTGTTCACTTACTGCCTACCAAAATTGCAGGTCCTTTGCCCCCTCGAACGCAGGCTTTATTATTAGGAAGATCGTCCACCACTCTGTCAGGACTTTTTGTATTGCCCGGAGTAATTGATCCTGACAGTAATTCAGAAATCAAAATTATGGCCTGGACCCCGTTTCCTCCTTGTACAGTGCCAGAGGGAAGTCGTATCGCTCAATTGATACTGATCCCTAAGGAAGACTATGTCCCAATCCCTGACCAATTGCTCCCACAGAGACAGGGAAGTTTTGGATCTACGGGAGAACCACTAATTTTATGGGTTCAAGCCATCTCACAAAAACGTCCTATATGTCAATGCACCCTCATTCGCAGAGGTCAGCAAGTTATGTTAAGTGGAATTATTGATACAGGTGCAGATGTTACCGTTATTTCTCAAGCAAAGTGGCCTTCTAGGTGGCCTTTAGCTGATATCTCTCAGACATTAGCAGGAATTGGGGGGTGTGGAGCTAGCCGCCAAAGCGCAGAAATAATACAAGTTCAAAATTCAGAAGGACAAGTTGCCTCAGTCAAACCGTTTATCTTACCAGTACCTATGGTCTTGTGGGGGCGTGATGTGTTATCCCAGTGGGGGATGTCTATCCAGACACATTTTTAGGTGGGGCCATTGAGGGGCGTGAAACCCTAAAGTTAACTTGGAAAACAGATACTCCTATTTGGATTGATCAATGGTCCCTGTCGCTGGAAAAACTTCACGCCCTCCAAGAAATAGTTAATGAACAACTATCTATGGGACATATTGTACCCTCTACGAGTCCTTGGAACTCGCCTATTTTTGTTATTAAAAAACTGACTGGCAAGTGGCGCTTGCTCCATGACCTCAGAAAAATTAATGACGCTATGGAAGACATGGGGGCCCTGCAACCTGGGCTTCCGTCACCCGCCATGATCCCTAGAGATTGGCATTTAACCATCATAGACCTCAAAGATTGTTTTTTCAACATTCCATTGCATCCAGACGATGCCCCTAAATTTGCCTTTTCTGTACCAAGCGTCAACATGCAAGCTCCTTTGCAAAGATACCAGTGGATTGTGCTACCGCAGGGAATGAAAAATAGCCCTACAATATGCCAATGGTATGTAGCAAAAATACTTAGTCCTGTCAGAACTGTAGTACCTGCTGCATTGTTATATCATTATATGGATGACATTCTAGTGGCAGCACAGCACCATGAAGTCATGGAGGAAGCTGTAGCCCTTGTCGTGGCTGCTGTAAAATCAGCAGACCTCTGTATTGCACCAGAAAAAATTCAAAAAATACCACCTTGGAAATACTTAGGATGGCGTATAAGGGCTCAGACTATTGCTCCGCAACCTTTACAAATACAGGCGAATGTAAAGAATTTACATGACATGCAAAAACTGCTGGGTACAATCAATTGGGTCAGACCATTGTTAGGAATCACTAATGCGGATCTTCGTCCCTTATTCGAAATGCTTAAAGGAAGCTCGGACTTAAACGCTCCGCGAACTCTCAGTCCTGAAGCCATAACTTCCTTGCATAAAGCTGCGGCAGCGATTACCTCCAGACAAGCGCATCGATGGGAACCAGAATTGCCTTTTCAATTAATCATCCTTAATCCTGCTAGACAGCCTCATGCACTTATTTTCCAATGGGACTGCCAGAAAACTGACCCTTTACTGATCATTGAATGGATTTTTTTACCTAACCAAGCCACAAAGACGATTTCTACCCAACATGAGATGTTTGCATCTTTAATCATCAGGGCCAGACAGCGATTACTTACCCTGGCAGGCACGGACTTCGCCCTCATATGTATGCCGGTAACAAGTGTTTACTTGCAATGGTTACAACAACAATCAGATGCACTAGGCATAGCTCTAACTGGCTATGCAGGCCAACTCACTTCTCATCCGCCTTCTCACAAATTGTTAAGCATCGATTTCCACCTTTTACCTATTCCAAAGCGGAGTGACCAGCCTTTACAAGCCCTCACTGTATTCACAGATGGGTCTGGCAAATCTCACAAGTCTGTTATCCTTTGGTGGGATGATCATCAAGAACAGTGGAACTCAGATGTAGAGACTGTACAGGGTTCTCCTCAAATAGTAGAATTGTCTGCAGTTGTTCGAGTGTTTCGAAAATGGTCTATTCCTCTCAATATAATCACTGATTCTGCTTATGTTGCAGGAATTGTTAGCCGAGCAGAAGCTTCTGTGCTACGAGATGTTTCTCATACGGCACTGTTTAATTTGTTACAAGAACTCATCTTTCTGTTAAATTCCCGTCTTCACCCTTATTTTATTATGCATGTTCGATCTCACACTTCTCTACCTGGTTTTATTGCAGAAGGGAACCGACAAGCGGATTTGCTTACGCTACCGGTGCAGGTGTTACCAGATCGATTAGCGCAAGCTAGACTCAGCCACTCCTTTTTTCATCAAAATGCTGCAGGCCTTAAGCGTCAATTTGACCTCACTATACAACAAGCCCATAATATCATTGCGGTGTGTCCTGATTGTCAAAGGCACTCTTTCCCTTCTATAGCAGAAGGAGTCAACCCCAGAGGGCTACAGAGCCTTCAACTCTGGCAAACAGATGTCACTCATTTTGCTGAATTTGGTCGTTTAAAGTTTGTTCATTGCTCTATTGATACATTTTCAGGAATGTTATTTGCTTCCTGTCATATAGGAGAAAAAGCACGTGATGTGCAAAAACATCTAATGCGCGCTTTTGCTACTTTAGGGGTACCCTCTCAAATTAAAACTGACAATGGCCCCGCATATGTATCTAAAACCTTAACTACCTTTTTTGCCTCTTGGGGTATATCACACATTACAGGTATCCCTCATTCTCCTACGGGACAAGCTTTGATAGAACGATCTCACCAAACCTTAAAACGCCTGTTATTAAAACAAAAAGGGGGAATAGGGGCCGCTACGCCAGAGGAGCGAATACAGAAAGCCTTGTATGTTTTTAATTTTTTGAATTGTTCCCTATTAGACAGCAATCCTCCAGTAGTTCGTCATTTTAGCACAAACACCTTTTTTGAACCCAAGATTAAGCCGCCAGTATTGATCCGGGACCCCGAAACAGGTAAGATAATGGGACCCTATCCCCTTGTCACGTGGGGAAGAGGCTATGCTTGTGTTTCCACAGAAAGAGGTCCCCGCTGGATCCCAGCTAAAAACGTGAGACCTTTTCGAGAGACATTGCAGCAGCCTCCTGAAGACATTCCTGGTCCTGATCCTGCGACTGACATAGAAGACACTACCGATCAATAATTGAATGAACTCTGTTCCAGAGGTTAACAAATGGGAGCTTAAGTGTCCCCAATGTGAAAAATGTAATCCGTGGATTTGTAGAATTTGTGCTAATTGTGGAAAATCACAGTGGCTAAATCGCCATACAGTAGGACACTGGTGTGATAACTGCCTAACAATTGAGTGGAATACAGTTCAGGTGTTATTGATAACAGGTAGAGAGACAGAATATTCTCCCCGGTATGATTATTATTCTGACGATTGGGGGAAAATTGTAGCACAAAGGTCTGTGGACATTTTATATTCTAAGATTGAATGCGCCAAAGACATTCAAATGAGCATTATTAATAGTAATCCCATGTGTGTTACAATGCTTCCAAAATCAATAACTGCTTCAATGAACAAGATTTTCCTCGTGCAGCAAGGAGCGGACCAAGATCAGAAAGAAATTACGAAAACCCCCAGTACGGAGCTGTTACTGAAACAAGATGTCCTCGAGTTGGTCGTTTGCTGACCTTGGGAGGGTCAGTTAATTAAAACAAAAAGGGGGAGATGTGGGTTGTCTGAATTTAGAGTTGATGAGTTAGTTTTCTGTATTTGGAGTTAATAGGCTAGTTTGTTGTGTGAATAAAGTTAAGTGTTGCGGTAGTTGTGAGGCGACTTGGAGGCGGGGAGCTTGTGGTCGGTGGGGGTGCCTGCGCCCTGGAGCCCTGGAGCGGGGGACAGCTTGTGACTACGAGATAACGATCTTGTTACCATGCGAACACTGCCTGACTAAGATTCCCGCCTTAGCTAGCTTAATGTCTGTTAAAGTGATTAGCCAATCAGCATGAAACATGTGTGCCTTAGACTATATAAATGTATGTTTGCCATACAATAAAGCGGACACCTTGCTTGCATCAAGTTGCGTCCCCGTCTCTCAGTCGCGGCACGAAAGTGCTGCCATGGGTGCAGGAACCTGCCAGCCTACGTCTATTCCATTAAAGAATCTCAACCTTTTGGTGCCGGCTCCATGTGTTTGGCATGTGGCCTCTCTCACCTCCTAGATGTCCAGGTAGGAAAACAGGTGGGGGAGCAGGTCTCAGCTAAACCCCAGGGCACCTGCTATGGAAAGCATAGGTGTGAAAGCATAGGCATAGCCTCTGGGCTCAGGCACCAGGTTCTGTGGGCTGGCAGATGGCTGCCTGACAGCTCAGACATGGTAATTATCCCTAATTCAAGCACTCGGGGTAATGCAAGGTGGTGCCATGTTGGAAGCGCTTCATTAACTGCAGAAGAGTAAAGACAGGCCCATGGGCAGATCCTCTGCTGCAAAGGGTCTTCACATCCTTTGGTCTCACCGTGAACCCGTGCCCTCACATTCTGGATTCAAGTGACTCCAATTAGACTTAGCTTAATTCTCCCTAGAAACAAAGTAAGACCCTACCCAGTCTACTCAGCCAGTTCCGCTGTCCTAAAAGTCCCCAGGCAGATGAATCTCCAAAACCAGAACATGGGCGGCTGCTCATCCTGTTGGTTATTTTTCTATCACATGCCATTTATTGAGTGTTATTGACAACAAGGACATTTTTGCCCCCAGCAGTGGGAACAGAAGCAGGAGAACAGTGTGAACCTTACAAATCCTCTTCCCAGATTGCCGCCAAACTGATTCCCAGTTTACATTCTCACTTAGTGATGTCCAGAGTTGACTAATTCCCAACCAAAATTGAGATGGTGTGGTCAGTTCTTGCAATACTATCATGCATCGCGACATAACTTGTGATTTCCCTCCGGTTCGTATCGTTACAAAACCAAGCATCTCTGTTTTCCTTACAAATGTGTTGCTTCCATGCTCACCGAGAGAACTTGCAAGTGTAACACTTTAATTTTTTTAAGTGAGTGGGAAAATGAAAACCAACTGCGTTTCTTATCTGTCTTATTTTTAACTTCAGGGGGATGATTTTTTAAGCTCCTCCTTTAGTGCGTTCACTAATGACAGATATGGACTCACCTTGATGTGCTGATCAGGTGCTGGAAAAGTTTTCAGGAATAGCGCAAAACTTGGGGTTACACCCTCTGCTGTGTCTGCCTGCAAAGTGTCCTTTTTTTCCAATGAAAACTGCCCTGTGCTTGCACTAGATCTGACTTTTAATAGACCTATTTTCCCCTCCCCAGGCCAAAGGAGGACATTAACCCACCTCCCCCTGAGCAGCCTGGTTTAGAGCTTCAACAACCCCTCAGCTGGTCTGTTTAGGAGACGCCCCAGCCGCGATTCACCACCCCCTATGAGGAGGAGATTTGCACTTGCTGAGATAAGTGCCTCTCACAAGCAAGCAAATCACTTTCTCTAGGAACTTTCTATAGATCAAAACACTTGAGGTGAGTCCTGAGAACATAAGACACAAAGCAAGACAAAGCACCTGGGCTAATCCTGACGAGCAAGAGTTGCTCTCCACTGAGTAGTCTCTTCTGTCTTCGAGCCAAGAAAAACCCTACATAATATCAGCCTCATCCTAGACACTGGCAAACACTTTGCCAATCGAAAGCATGCTTCTGTAGATCCTTTCAGCATTTCTTCTTCCACCAATAATGCAACTTCCGTCAGGTAACTTGCTTATGCAGACTGTGCACAGGGTTGCCTGGGGCTTTCCATACTGAGCAAACAAAAGGACATTCCTATTTCCATTTCCAGCAGCTGTACAGACTCATGACAAAGATCAAAATGTTCACAAGTTAAATTGTCAATTTTGAGATGTGAAAGACCTGCCTGGTTTAGATTTTTGTGGGGTTTTTGAGGGCGTATCGTATTTTCATAACACCCCCCCCCGCCTCAACTGACCCAGTTGCGGGTGGAAATGGATCTGTGAATCTGATCCTAGATGTAACACGCTATATCTCCAGAGAACAAGGTACTGGTAACCAGAAGTCACAGGGAGGACTGAGTCCCTCCCTGCTGTCACACAAGGTCACCACGGCAGACACGAGGTTGGATGCTCCTGCGGGGAGCCGGGCTGCCTTGGTTGCAAAGCCCTGTCTGTCTGTCTGTCTGTCTGTCTGTCTCTATGTCTGACTTGGTATTTTGAGAAAGACATATTTGAGCTTTTTAATGATGCTGATATCTGTGGATTACTAAACACTTATTTTAGATGGACTAGATCTTCCTTTGGGGGTAGAATGTGGTTTTCTAGATGGGATGCACTGTCATTTTCTCGAATTCTGAAAGAAGTACTTAGCCATGTACTTCATGGACTTGAAATAATGCATTTAGACTTCTCCATTTTAAACTGTATCAGACCATCCTAGATAAACATATACTTTAATAACTTTATTTATCAAAATGTTTGGCAGGGCCAAACCTGATTTCTAGGAAGCAGGATTATGTGTTTCATTCAGCGAATTAAGTTGGCACGCATGATATGATCAGTGCTTTTGCAGAAGAGATGGGTAGTGTGGTAATGGTAAATGACACTTGTGACAGCAGAAACTGTGATTTCACATGGGTAGCCAGCAGCAACCAGCAACTCAGCTGAGTCAGTTTAAAGGATCACAGATGTGTCGTTTGTGAAATGTTCTCTAATTTAACTGTATCTGCTAAAAATCTGTTCTTACTTTGAAATCTTTAGCAATGGTATTAGAAAAAAAGGCCATGTAGATTGTCTCTGTGCCTCACTGTGTTAAATTGAACTCGGGAGGAGTGGGAAGAAAGTACACCACAAATATACTAATGTGCATTCTTTTCTCAGAATTCTTGTTGAATATTTCCCTCCTAAATGTTTTGACTTTTCAGCAAGTTTATAAGGTTTGGAATTTCAGCTGCCTAGTGCATGAAGGGAAGGCAGTAGATGTAGTTTGTCTGGATTTTAGTAAAGCCTTTGATACTGTCCCTCCCAGCACACTTCTGAACAAGTGTCCAGCTGTGAGATGAGCAGATACGCAGTGTGCTGGGTGGAGAGCTGGGTGAATGGCAGGGCTCAAAATGCTGCAGTGGATGGTGCTACATCTGGCTAGAGACAAGTGACCATGGATGTTCCTCAGGACTCAGTCCTAGGGCCAGTTCTGTCCAACATTATTATCAATAATCTGGATGCAGGAATTTAATGCACCAGTAGCAAATTTTCTGATAATGCCATCCTTGGAGGTGCTGATGACTATCCTGAGGGATAAGGAGCCTTGCAGAACGATCTAGATAGATTGGAGCATTAGGCAATGATCAACGGCATAAAATCTAACAAGTCCACATGCCGGATTCTGCACCTGGGATAAACTAATGCCAAGCACAAGTCTAAATGGGGAGAGGATTGGCTGGAGAGCAGCCCTGCAGAAAGGAGCCTTGGGGCGCTGGTTGACAGGAGGCTCAACAAGAGTCAGCAGTGTGTGTCCTGGCAGCCAAGAGTGCAAATCCCATCCTGGGGCACATCAGACAGAGCAGAACCAACCGCTCAAAGGAGGTGATTATCCTGCTGTATTCAGAGTTGCTGTGGCCTCACCTTGAGTGCTGTGTGCAGTTCTGGGCCCCACGATTTGACAAGGATGTTGAAGTATTCCAATGTGTCCAGAGAGCAACAAAGCTGGTGACCGACCGGAAGGCATGTCCTCTGAGGAGTGGCTGAGCAATCTGGATTTCTCTAGTTTGGAGAGAAGGAAGCTGATGAGCAAGCTCATTGCCCTCTAAAAGTTCCTGAGGAGGGAAGTGTATAGGGAAGTGCTGGTCTCTTGTCCCTGGTATCCAGTGACAGGACATGTGTGAATGGTGTAAACCTGGGTCAGAGGAAGTTCAGACTTGACCCTCTACTGAGAGTGTGGTCAAATACTGGAACAGCCTTCTGAACGATAGGATGAGGGGCAACGGGCACAGCATAGGAGGTCCCATCTGAATATTAGGAAAAACTTCTTTACTGTGAGGGTGCCTGAGCACTGGAACAGGCTGTCCAGAGAGGTTGTGTAGTGTCCTCCTCTGGAGACATTCAAAACCCGCCTGGACACCTTCCTGTGCCATCTGCTCTGGGCGAACCTGCTTTAGCAGGTGGGTTGGGCTAGATGATTTCCAGAGGTCCCTTTCAAGCCCAACCATTCTGTGATTCTGTGACAGCTGGTTGATGCCCCAAGCCTCAGCATTCAAGAGGCATTTGGCCAATGCACTTACTACCCTGTTTTAACTTTAGATCAGCCTTGAATTAGTCATGCAGTGGGACTAGATGGTCATTATAGGACCCTTACAGCTGAACTATACCTCACTTCCCTTCTTCCCTTTCTCCTCCTTTCCCTAGCAGGGGAAGCTGCAAAGCCCCCCCACCACAGCCCCACCTGGCACCCTTTGCAGGAAGCCTTTGGGGTGCTGGCCCCAAGGCAGTCCCGGTGCCCAGGAGTTCCAGGGGCCTGTCCCTGCCCTTGGTGGCCACGTGCTGGGCACAGCTGCTGGCTGTCCCTGGTGCCTTCTCTGCCCTTTGGCTCTCCAGGACAAAGCTCCTGCTCTTCTCTCCAGTCATGGCAGAAACCAGCCCTGCAACCAAGAGAAGAGCCCTGGTAGCTGTCCCCTCTCTGCACCAGAGCTGATGTCCATGAGGCCCCACAGCGAGGAGGACCAGGCTCACAAAGCCTTTTCTGAGGGGATAACAGGATGGTTTCAACCACTGCAGCGTGGAGAAAATCCCCAGTGTGACCAGAGCCATAGGCTGCGCTGGACAGTGCCAACAGACCGCCATGGAAATAAGACTCGCTTTGAATCCATTCCCAGAGCACAGCCAGGCAAATGATGACTCTTCCCAAAGGAGCAAAAAGAGTCCATTGCTGCTACTGCAGTCATGTTTCCTTTTCTACCCAAACCAAGATCCACAGTTGGCCATCTGTACAGGGGATGCAAAATGCACTTCAGCCGCTGGGTAAACCTTCCACACCTCCTGTGTGACTTGCACCTTTCTTGGAGTTATTTGCCTACCTTGAGTGGTGGGAAGAGGTTCAGAACTTCTGGAAAGCCTTTAAGAGATACTCTTTTGAGTACTGAAAGAGTAAGGAAGCTACTGCCATTTTGGACATTTGCGTCAAAATTCATACACACATGGCATAGTGTGTGGTGTGTGACATGGATTTCTTTTTCTCCTTGTTCTCCTTTTTAGTAATGCCTGAGATCTTTGCTTTGGAAAAAACATACCTAAACAAAAGAATCTGAGAACAAAAGTCCTGATCAGAGAGAAGGTCCATCTGGGCCAAGACTCAGTCTCCAAAGCTGCCAGCCATCCGTGTCTACAGGGTCTTGGGGTGCTCAAAGGCCTCAGTGGCTGGGACCGGCCTCCCTGGGGACCATCTCCTGCAGGGGCCCAGGGGCCGTGTCTCAGCTCAGCCTGGGACCTCTGGTGCCTGCCTGAGCCATGTTGTAGGTGTGTGTGCCTGTCTCTGCCCCATCTCCTGGACGGGCCTGGGCCCTGCCCTGCAGAGAGCGGCTCTCCTGGATGGAGTCCTCAGGCCTGGCTCAGAGCTCATCGTGCTCCAGGCACAGCTACTGAGCACAACCATGCTGTGCTGTGCTGTGCTGTGCTGCTCTATTCTGTACGCTCACAAGGAGTCCAATAAAGATGTGACTGTTCGACTGAAATGCCAGAGAGGTTTTAGATCCAAAAACAGTTTCAGGGACACGTACACAAAGGATACAACTGGAAACAGATTTTTTTTTTTATTTTTTTTAAAATATTTATATTTATTTTATTAAAATTACAAATTTTAATAGAAGAAGGAGAAGGAGGAGAGCTGGCTCCTGCTGCAAACTTGCCCTGGGAGAAAGAACCCGAGAAAGCCAGGGCACGAGTGGTGCCTTGGAGGGCAAGAGCAGTGGGCATGAACCGAGCCAAAAGGGCCCAGAGGAGCTCTGACAGGTGGTCATGCTCAATGCTGCAGAGGAAGGCAAAAAAACCCCGGGGACCAGGGCCAGTCTGCCCCGGGGGAAAATTCCTTCCTGACCCCAACACTGGCGATCGGCTGTTCCCTGAGCATTTGAGCGAGACCTGGCTCCTCGGCCCACAGGCTGGTCATGCCTCCCAGAAGACCACAGAATAAAAGAAGGATAGAATGATAGGATGATGATGTCTTCTCTCTTCTCTTCTCTTCTCTTCTCTTCTCTTCTCTTCTCTTCTCTTCTCTTCTCTTCTCTTCTCTTCTCTTCTCTTCTCTTCTCTTCTCTTCTCTTCTCTTCTCTTCTCTTCTTCTCTTCTCTCTTCTCTCTTCTCTTCTCTTCTCTTCTCTTCTCTTCTCTTCTCTTCTCTTCTCTTCTCTTCTCTTCTCTTCTCTGCTTCCCTCTCCTTCTTCTCCTTCTCCCTCCTTTCACTAGCAGTACATGCTAAAGAAAGTGCTGACAAACACTAATAACCTTGCCCAGCTTACCCATTCGCTCCATCACCTTGTGCCAACGATGCATCTACCTTCTGGTGGCCGGGAGAGCACCGGGCCCCCTTCAAACCACTCTGCATTCCACTTCCTACAGCTGCTGACCCTAGCTCCCCACTCCATCAGGACGGTGAGCTCTGCAGTGCTCCTCAAGAAGGCATTCCCTTCATTTGGCTACTGCTATCCAGCTGAAAAGGATGATCATCCATCAGATGAACCTGGAAGGTTGCCCTGCTGGGAGATGGCCTTGCAGAGGAGAAACTCCAGCTGCCTCGTCCAGCTCTTCCTCCTTCAGCCCCTGTCAAGGGATTCCACCGGCTCCTCAAGGACTTCCTCTCCGATGTCTTCAGGCTGCCTCCAGGCCAGCTCTGGCAGCAGACACGGGACGCTGCTCCTTTTATACTGCCCCGGGGCATTGTGACATCAGCATTGCCCCGTGGTCGCATTGTGACATGGAGGTGACATGGGCCCCCAGTGTCCCACCCCACCCATGCACCCAGCACTCCTTGGAGGAAGGACTTCGGGGTGCTGCTGGCCCCGAGGCTGTCCTTGTGCCCAGGAGGCCCAGGGCGCTGTCCCTGCTCTTGGTGGTGAGATGAAGGGTGGTCTGGCAAACATTACCCTTTGTGTCCCCAGGTGATGGACACTGCTCATGTGCCTCTGCAGAGAGTGGCAGGAGCTGGATCCCCTTCTCGGGACAGACTCCTTCCAGGAGAGACACAGACACAGGGGGAACTCATCAGGGCTTTACGGCATTTCACTCAGCATCAGTTTTGACATATTGGGTGCTGTCCTGTGACTGCCCTTTCTGCACAAATGATCATAAAAACACCTTGACTCCGTAAAGCCTTTGACACAGTCTCCCACAGCATCCTTCTGCTAAAATCAGGAAGTGTGGTCTGGATGATTGGGTAGTGAGGTGGACTGTGAACTGGCTGAAGGGAAGAAGCCAGAGGGTCGTGGTCAATGGGGCAGAGTCCAGTTGAGGCCTGTATCCAGTGCAGTGCCTCAGGGGGCAGTGCTGGGGCCAGTACTATTCAATAAATTCATCAGTGACTTGGATGAGGGAATAGAGTGACTGTCAGCAAGTTTGCTGATGACACCAAGCTGGGAGGAGTGGTGACACTGGAAGCTGTGCTGCCATCCAGAGACCTGGACAGGCTGGAGAGTTGGGCAGGGAAAATGTAATGAAATAGAACAAGGGCAAGTGTAGAGTCTTGAATCTGGGCAGGAACAGCCCCAGGTTCCAGTGTAAGTTGGGGAAGGACCTGTTAGAGAGCAGTGTAGGGGAAAGGGACCTGGGGGTCCTGGGGACAGCAGGGTGACCATGAGCCAGCACTGGGCCCTTGTGGCCAGGAAGCCAATGGTACCTGGGGTGGGTTAGAAGGGGGTGGTCAGTAGCTCAGAGAGGTTCTCCTGCCCCTCTGCTCTGCCCTGGGGAGACCACACCTGGAATATTCTCATACCAATTTATTTTTTACTAGCAAGAATACAATGCTGGCAAGAAGTATCTCTGCAGAGCAGATACAACTAACATTACTGATTACTATAGGTTGTCTCAAAGGATGTGCCCCTGGAGCCTGAGGGACACCTGGAGGAGCCCAGAGGGGACAGAGAAAGGGACATCATGGGCTGCTCCTGTGCTGCTGAGCTGGGCTGGGCTCCTGGGACACAGGGAGCTCATGGCAGCGGCAGCGCTGCAGAGAGACAGCTCTGCCCAGGAGCAGCTCCTCTGCACACGCAGCAGGGCTGAGGGCTCTGCCTGCAGCACCGAGGGCACAGGAGCCGGGCAGAGAGAAGAAACGCAGTCTGGGGTGGGAGGATGATGAGATGTCACTTGGAGAGAAATCTTCAAAGATGTGAAGCCAGTGGCTGCAGGGCATTGCATCTGCAAATCATGGTAGGGTCTCAGAAAGCTGTCACATTGCAGAGCCTGCGAGAGATGTAAGTACAGCTCTCAGAGATTCTCTGATCAGAGGAGAGGATGTGCTGCAGAGCAGGGATTGCCTTCTGCACTGTCAGAGTGACAAGACGTGAATGCTGCGTTGTCCCCAGGGTGGCTGTGGGGTGTAAATGTAAATGTGCAGGCAGGGGTGCCCAGGGCTGTCCTGCAGAGCAGGGTCCCTTCACCCCAGGGCTGTGCCGGGCAGGGACTCTGCCGCCTGCCAGGGTCAGCGCTCAGCCTGCCCGGGAGATCCCAGCAACACTGAGGGGAGAAGCTGTGGGGGGACGAGCGACCCCCGGCAGGGCAGGGTCCTTCTGCTGCTGGGTTCTCCGTGGGTCGGGGCTGCTCACAGCTCCAGCTCATTCCAGAATATTGACAAGAGGAGGTTTCAAGGAGAAGAACACAAAGAGTACTACAAAGATAAGGAACCTCCCTGAGTCTGTGTTTTCAGTCTCCTCCTCTGGGGAATGGGTGGTGATTAAGGCAGTTCTTAATTTTAAACAAATACTTGAGACACATGAACTGCAGTAGGTCTTCAAGAGAATCCTGACATGCCTTGCCTCTCCTCTGCCTATGCAGAACCAGCATCACCTTTGCTGGACACCTTACACTTAATCTGTAATCTGTTTTCCAGCCTGCAAACAGGAAGATGCCCCCAGGCAGTGCCCTGTGAACAGGCAGGATCTGTAGGGCCAGGGGGAGGGCACAGAGGGTGGGATGGTCTGTGAGCACTGACAGGGAAGAGACATGGACAGGGAAACACCTCCCAGGGGAGAATCTCCAGGCAGCAGGGAAATGATCAGAAATGAGAGGAAACCAAACCCGGAATGGTTATGGGAAGGAGAACAGAGAACAGTCCCTGTGATCCCCTGCAGTGCAGATCCCTCCTGTGAGCAGCCCCCTGGCCTCCTGTCCCACCCAGCAAAGCCTCTGCCCTCAGGGCCGGGGGCTCCAGGGCATGAAGCAGCTCCTGTGCAGCCAGAGCTCCAGTTCCTCTGCAGAGCACAGGGGCTGAGAGCAGCTGCCCGGCAGTGTTGGTGTCTGGGAGGTGCTGCACAGCTGGGGAAGGGTGACGCTGTCTGAGTGCCCGGCTGCCTCTGCCCTGGCCTCTCTCACACCCACCCTCACCGCATTCTCCTTCTTGCTGCCCTGCTCTGGGTCACTGCTGTTGGGATCTTGTTCTTGCTGTCAGGCTCTCTGGGGATGGCAGTTTCAGCTGCAGAGTCACAGCCTGAGCTTGTGGGTCCTTTCCTGCAGGTGTGTCCATGGGCACACGTGTCCCAGCTTTGCTCTGAGCTGTGGGCTGTGGGCAATGCAGTCTGTGGGGCTGGGGAATGAGCTGAGTGTGTCCTGCGCTAAACGTTGGGTGCTGAGACCTTAGGGAAGGGTGAGACCTGTCATGGTCTGAGGTGGATCCCTCTGCTCTCAGCAGTGCCTGGTGGCTTTTCAGGGTAACATGGGAGTGTGATCAGGCTCCATCTCAGAAAGGTGCCAGCGCAGGGCAGCTGGAGCAAGACAGAGGGACAGAGCAGCTGCCCTCACTCTGCACTGACCCACAGGCACACTCTGGTCTCGCAGGACTCGCTCTGTTCTCCCTGAGGGCAGCAGAAAGAAACACAAGAACACTCAACAGGGGAAATGGGGAGCAAATGTAAAAAACATAGAACTCTTAAACTGCCTGGACTCTTCCCATCCCATAGCATTGGCAGTGCAGATGCTGACAGGCCTTTCTGCATTACAAGTGGTTTCACCTTAGAAAGCTGAAGACCAGGACTGATCCCTGTCCCTGCTCAGTTCTGTAGAGGCGGATTGATTTATGAAGAGCCCGCAGGCAGAGGCATCAAACAAGGCTCCGGCCATGGAGCTGAAGGAACGTGCCCTGTAAAAAGAAGAGTCTCTGTCTGTGATAGGAGGAGCGTCTTTGCAAAATAGTTTTCATTGTACTTGAAAAAGTCTCACCTAACTTGTAACAGTGTTTCCTCCTATGACAGTGCCTCCTGTCCGAGGATGCAAACGCCCAACAGCAGCTCCATCACCCAGTTCCTCCTCCTGCCGTTCACAGACACACGGGAGCTGCAGCTCTTGCACTTCTGGCTCTTCCTGGGCATCTACCTGGCTGCCCTCCTGGGCAACGGCCTCATCATCACCACCATAGCCTGGGACCAGCACCTCCACAACCCCATGTACTTCTTCCTGCTCAACCTCGCCCTCCTCGACCTGGGCTGCATCTCCACCATTGTCCCCAAGTCCATGGCCAATTCCCTCTGGGATTCTAGGGCCATCTCATACTTGGGATGTGCGGCACAGCTCTTTTTGTTTCTCTTCTTGATCACAGCAGAGTATGGTCTCCTCACCATCATGTCCTGTGACCGCTACGTTGCCATCTGCAAACCCCTGCACTACGGGACCCTCCTGGGCAGCAGAGCTTGTGTCCACATGGCAGCAGCTGCCTGGGCCACTGGGTTTCTCAATGCTCTGCTGCACACGGCCAATACATTTTCACTGCCCCTGTGCAAGGGCAATGCCCTGGGCCAGTTCTTCTGTGAAATCCCCCAGATCCTCAAGCTCTCCTGCTCACTCTCCTACCTCAGGGAAATGGGGCTTCTTGTGGTCAGTGTCTGCTTAGGATTTGGCTGTTTTGTGTTCATTGTGGTGTCCTATGTGCAGATCTTGAGGGCCGTGCTGAGGATCCCCTCTGAGCAGGGACGGCACAAAGCCTTTTCCACCTGCCTCCCTCACCTGGCCGTGGTCTCCCTGTTCATCAGCACTGGCGTGTTTGCCTACCTGAAGCCCCCCTCCATCTCCTCCCCATCCCTGGACCTGGTGGTGTCTGTTCTGTGCTCTTTGGTGCCTCCAGCAGTGAAGCCCCTCATGAACAGCATGAGGAACAAGGAGATCAAGGATGCCCTGAGAAAACTCATATCTTAGTGTTTTCTGAAGCAATGTACTGCCCATCTGCTTCTACACAGGAGTTTTAATGTAGCTAATTACAGGCTCAAACTGTCATCTGGATTTTCTGTTGTTATTTGTTGTTTTCTTATTGCGATGATGTTTTCAGCCCCTTTTTAATCCACTGTCTGCGTTTCTTTTATAGCCACTGGCTGTTTAAATGAGGAACAGTACACTTCTTGTCTCTAACCAAAATAAAGATTCCTGTAGTGACTTGTTTTTCACTATATCCTTCCTGCAAGGCCTTTTTGCACGTTCAGGGACAGTTCCCGTGCGTGGGTGGAGGGGAAAACAGCTCTGGCATGGCAGCATCCGCGAGGGAGCAGCAGCGCTTGTTCTTCCAGAGCTGTTCTGGTTCCACTCCCACACTCTCCTTCTCATTCCTGGTGTTGGTTCAAGGCCTGAGTGCTCTGGCAGCTTGGTCACCGTCCTGCTGTGTGTCAGTGCTGTGAGCGCAGGCAGGGACAGGCAATGGGCACTGCTGTGACAGAGCTGGCCTCACAACAGCCTTTCCAGATAGAAAGGTGATCTCCTCAGGGCAGTGCATGATGGTTTATATCTTCTTGCAAAGTTTCTCTTAAGCATATTCCTACAAAAGTCACCCACAAATTAAACACCATTGTACAGCTGAACAGTGTGTGTGTGCAGGGCTGGCACACAGCAGTGTCCTCTCACAGCCAGGCTCCTGCCAGAGACCTGCAGGACCAGCAGAGCAGGGGCTGGGCTGTGCCCCTGTGCACTGGACACCCCACAGAAGGAGCCTCAGGTCAATCACCATGGACTGGCCCCTCACAGCCATCATTTCCAGCACTGGCCTCTCATACCAACTCAGACATCTTTGTCCCTCCATGGAATCACACTGAATGAGTAGGTCAGAAGTTCATGTTCACATTGTACGGATGATATGTGAGCATGTACATCATGTATGTGAGGTAAGATGAACGTGAGTCAGAACGAACACCATCAGCTGTTCCTTGGGGTTCCATGAAGGCCTGTGAGACAGACAGTTCCTTGAGGTCACATCATGTTGGGACTAATATCCCATAGGAAACCACCAGAAAGCAGCACTGGGATGTGCTTCCTTTAACGAATGTCCATTCCTAATGATGAGGGACATCAATGATGAGTGCAGAACATGGTGACACACCATGGGGCTGAGGTGCCTCCCAGCCTTTGGGAATAGGAACAGGAGGCCAGAGAGACACTGTGACTCCTGCCTTAGTGTGTAAATGGGAAAGTGTCTGATCCTGATTATGTCAATTTGTTTTAAGAGTCCACAGGGCCAGCTCAGATGTGGATGTCTGACAGAACCCTGATATTTCTTTGTGTGACTCCAATGACAAACCCCAGTGGCCCATTGAGATTTATCTCAGCTGCCTTGGACAGGCTCATTGCAAGTGTCCTTATTTGCTCCATCACCTTTACCATCCCCATCACATGCTGTTCTACACAGTCCTACACCTGCCCCTCCATCCCTGTGGGAAATTCTGTATTGTGGTCTCAAAATGTCAGAGTGATCAGAGAGGTTCAGAGGTCCCTCAGACAGTCAGACGTCAAACCCATCTTCAGGAATGGCAGGAAGGAGAACTGGGAGAATGACAGGATGCTCAGCCTATGTCTGTCCCTGGGAGGGGGCCGGACCACATTCTCCTGCACCCATCTCCAGGCAGCAGAAGGCCTAGAACAACCTCACCTGGTGCCCCCTCCCTTGAGAAGGAGAGTGAGACAAGATGATGTTCAGGGCTCTCTTCACACCTGAGTTATTCTATGATTCAATGAGTCTTTACCTTGGAGAGGTGTTTGAAAACAGAAGATGTAGTCATTACCATTTAAAAGAATGAATCCTGCCTGCAATTGCTAACCTAAAACATGTAAATCCTCTCAGTTTTGGTCAGTCTGCTGTTCTAACAAAGATAAAAGTGACTTTTAAAACACCTAATCAGAACCTGCAAAGAATACTGTCCTTGCAGCGCAGACACTCTGGAGCCTGCACTATTAGCTGAGTCTTGTTTTATCATCTGTCTCAAGACTGTTACATAAAGTGTCCTTTAGCTGAACTTTGCTCCTTATGCGCTCATTATAATACTAAACCACACATCCCCAGGATGGGAGCCCCAGGCTCAGCCCGGGACCCTCTCTCAACAAGCGTGTGTAGTGGTAAAATGATTATGTAACCAATATGCCAATGTGTAAGCACTTGGCTCTTTAGGACTGCCGGGAGGGTGTGAATGTAGGGATAAGATTTGTATATAATAGATGTTCCTTCTCCATCTGTTGTGCTGGTTTCATTCCAGCATCCAGACTTGCACAACTCTGGAATAAACAAGATCTCATCTCTGGGGGTGGGATTGGCTTTGCACTTCAGGTAGCGAATTCACCATGAGAACCAGGAAGAAGGAAAACAATAAGAAATAAAAGAGGTAGGAGATGACATAGAAAAGGTTTCAACATTTCACATTCCTGTCAAGAATGCTTCTCCTCTCAGATCTTTAGCAGGAAATAGATTTGATCAGTTTGATAAAACAAGCATAGTTTTATCTAGTCAGGTCGCGGCCCATAAGGAGGGGGATGGATGGGTGTGGGATTATGATGTCAGTTGAGCCTCTGAAACTCATAACTGAGTGGAAAGACTTTGGCTGTGAAGGGGACAGTGGGGTCAGTTCTGTGTCTGGAGGTGACAGCGCAGCAGCAGGGACATGGCTGGGAAAGAACCTCTGCCCAAGGGCCCACAGGTCTTACCCAGGAAGAGAGACAGGTTGTCATGTCCATCCCACCTGAGAACATGATGGGACATTGGCAGGGACATGGTCGTGTCTGTCAGAGAAGCTGAAAGGCCAGCAGCACTCATGGGATTTAGAAGATCATGGTGAGGTGACTTCTCTCTGGTGAGGTGAAAGACCACAAGAAGCCTAACGGGTTGGGTTCTCTGCTTGAAGGGCAGTTTATGAGATGGTTGAGTAGCAGGAAAAAAGGAAGGAAGAGGAAAAAAAGTCACAAAGTGACTTGGAAGATGGAGACTGGATATCAGGAGTAAGAAATGTCACTGGAAGGGCAGTACTGTGGGGCAAGAGGTGACCCAGAGGGAGCTGGATCAGCCCATGGTTTGTGTTCCAAAGAGCAGCCAGTGAGGGTGCAGACACAGCAGTGAAGGTGCAGAAATGCTGGGTGAGAGCAGGTGGGGAAGCGAGATGGGTGTCTGCAGCCTGCAGGGAAAGAGGGGCAGGGGTAGCACCGTGTAGAACAGCCTGTGGTGGAGATGGCAAAGGGCGCTGTAAGGCTGGAAGGGACCCACAGAACCCAGGTCTGTGTCCCCTTGGCCAGGGCAGTTGTCTCTGCCACTGAGGCCCAGGAGAAGACATGTTGTCCTCATGGCACTGGGGCCTCGGTGCCTCCTTGCAGCCCCATGGGGAAGCTGGAGGTTGTTGTCCCAGTGTTGTCCTTCCCTGGGCCTTGCACACCCACATCCCACGGTCCCAGGAAGAGCCCTGAGCCGTGTGTGAGGGACAGGATCCCCCTTCCCATTGCCTGGAGCTCACGGCTTCTCCTTTCTGCTTCAGAAAGCAAACCAAGGGGTTTCTGACCACCAGAGCTGAAGAAAAGACTAAACAGAACTGGCCCAAATACTGAGCCCTGGGGACACCAACCATGACCAGCCAACAACTGGATTTGGCTCCGTTCACCACAACGTTTTGGGCCCGGCCCTCCAGCCAGTTCTTTACTCATCGCAGATACACCATCCAGGCCATGAGCTGCAGCTTCTCCAGGAGATGCTGTTGGATAGGGTGTCAAAGGCTTTACTGAAGTCTAAGGACACAACATCCACATCTTTCCCTCATCTACTAGACAGGTTACCCTGTCGTAAAAGGAGATCAGGTTTGTCAAACAGCACCTGCCTTTCAGAAACCCATGTTGACTGGGTCTGATCACATGGTTCTCTTGTATGTGTCGTGTAATGTTACTCAAGATCATCTGCTCTATGACCTTGCCCAGCACCAAGGGCAGACTGACAGGTCTCTAGTTCCCCGGATCATCCTTCTGGCCCTTCTTGTAGATGGGTGTCATGTTAGCCAATTTCCAGTAAACTGGGACCTCCCCACTTGGCCAGGATTGCTGGTAGATAATGGAAAGTGGCTCAGTGATTACCTCCACCAGGTGCCTCAACACCCCTGAGTGTATCCAATCTGGCCCCATGGACTTGTGGGTGTCCCAGTGGTGTAGCAGGTTGGGGCTTCATTCTGCTCCCCATCCCTGTCTTCTGGCTCAGGGGGCTGGGTACCTGCAGCACAACTGTTCTATTAAAGACTGAGGCACAGAAGGCATTTAGCAGCTCAGCCTTTCCCTCATCTTCTGTCACTGTGTTTCCCTCTGCATCCATCAGGGGACGGAGATTCTCCTTGGCCCTCCTCTTGTTGATGATATATTTATAGAAACTTTTCTTCTTACCTTTTACAGCAGTACCCAGGTGTAGCTCCAGTTGGGCTTTGGCCCTTCTAGTTCTCTCCCTCCATAACCTCACAGAATTCTTCTATTCCTCCTGAGTAACCTGCCCCTCCTTCCAAAGTTTATTCCCATGCTCTCCCTGGAGATCCCCTGAGCTCTCCTGGGTGCACACAGTTCCTCTCCAGGAGAACATCTGCCATCATTCCTATTGCAGGTGGGACAGCAACAGGCAGATAAGTCCAAGACCTGTTACAGTCTTCTTGGACACGTGCAAACAAGAAGGAAGCTCTTAGTCCAGTCCTTGGTCCCTAACACACCCCCTGGGACTCTGAGCCTGTCTCCCTGAATCCATCAAGAACCCCAAAAGAGCAGAAGTCCTTTTGAGGGAGCAGCACCTGGGCTGTATTCCTGACACCAGCTCTGGAAGAGGCGTCCAGACTTCTGCCCTGCCCTGAGGAGCCCCTGGGTTTATGGTGCTGTTTGCACAGACACAGCTCTGATCAAGTGGTTCCCATGGCTTGCTCCTGTCTGCAGCCTCAGGGATGCCACTGTAGGGACAACAGGACTGTCTCAAGTTACATGAGACCTTAGGAACCCCACAAATCCAAGGGCACAGTCATTTGTTTTCAAATCGCCTTTCCCATCCCGCCCCATCCCCAGTCCAAAATTCCAAGAGTGTTTAAACTGGATGCATTGGTGTCTTCTTGGTCATGTTTGCACAGGAAGGTTAGAAGGAAAAGAGTGATATCCATATATGACCAGTAGGCAGTGTGCGATGTGACTGTGGACCGGTATCTGCTCTCCATGAGACCTTCCCTGAGCTCTATATCAATCCTGTGCTCCAGCTCCACTGCAGTTTCCACAAAGCCGGTGTCTCTGAGGAGACACCAGCACTGAAAAGGCAGCATCCTGCTGTTGCCCTTGGCCACAGCTCCAGGGAAGCAGCAGCCTTGAGTCACTGGCAGCAGAGGGGGAGAGACCACTGAGGTGCCCATGGGCAGCCCCAAGGCCACCAGGGCTGCTCCTCCATGAGGCAGCATTTGTCTGGACCCTCCTGCATCCTGGGGCTGAGCCCTCAGCTCCAGAGGAGAGTGAAGAGATGGGACCTGAGACAAATGATTTTCTACTGCTTTATTTATTGAGTTTATCAAAACCAATGAGTGCATTTACATATGTACGTGAGGACTTTGGTTCAAAAAAAGACTCACAGGAGGCCAAGAAATGTATTATTATAGACATGAACCAAAAAACAAAGCCCAGCAAAAGCACTATGGAAAAAGTAGACACATAAGATGAAAAGCTAGTTCTGGCTATTTCTGTTGCAGCCCTAATGAGATAACACAAACCTTATGAACCTGAAGTAGTGAGTATCGAAGTAGTTTCCTCAAGGCATCCTTGAGCTCCTGGTTCCTCATGCTGTAGATGAGGGGGTTCACTGCTGGAGGCACCACTGAGTACAGAACAGACACCACCAGGTCCAGGGATGGGGAGGAGATATACGGGGGCTTCAGGTAGGCAAACATGATAGTGCTGACAAACAGGGAGACCACGGCCAGGTGAGGGAGGCAGGTGGAAAAGGCTTTGTGCCGTCCCTGCTCAGAGGGGATCCTCAGCACGGCCCTCAAGATCTGAACATAGGACACCACTATGAACACAAAACACATGAAAACTAAACAGGCATTAACCACAATAAGCCGAATTTCCCTAAGGTAGGAGTGTAAGCAGGAGAGCTTGAGGATCTGGGGGATTTCACAGAAGAACTGGCCCAGGGCATTGCCCTTGCACAGGGGCAGTGAAAATGTATCGGCCGTGTGCAGCAGAGCATTGAGAAACCCAGTGGCCCAGGCAGCTGCTGCCATGTGGACACAAGCTCTGCTGCCCAGGAGGGTCCCGTAGTGCAGGGCTTTGCAGATGGCAACGTAGCGGTCGTAGTACATGATGGTGAGAAGAAAATACTCTGAACCAAGCAAGAAACAAAAAAAGAAGATCTGTGCAGCACATCCTGCATAGGAAATGACCCTGGAATCCCACAGAGAGTTGGCCATGGATTTGGGGACAATGGTGGAGATGCAGCCCAGGTGGAGGAGGGCGAGGTTGAGCAGGAAGAAGTACATGGGGGTGTGGAGGTGCTGGTCCCAGGCTATGGTGGTGATGATGAGGCCGTTGCCCAGGAGGGCAGCCAGGTAGATGCCCAGGAAGAGCCAGAAGTGCAAGAGCTGCAGCTCCCGTGTGTCTGTGAACGGCAGGAGGAGGAACTGGGTGATGGAGCTGCTGTTGGACATTGGCTGCCTGTGGGCATGAGGACCTGTGCAAGGAGGAAAAGACAGTGACAAGTTAGGGGAGACTTCTCTGAGTGAAATAAACAGGCTGTTTCTCATGGAATACCCCCTCCCTGATGGAGGGATGTTTCAGCTCATTCTCTCTTTCTACCAAGTGAGAAAAAACTGTTCATCACAGTTTAAAATGCATCTTGGGCATCTGGTTTCCGTGAACACAGCTCTGGGGCAAAACCCCCTGAGTTGATGCCAGAACAAGAAGAGACGGACACTTGCACCCCAACCCCAGAGAGCAAGAGCACCAGGGACAGGTGGAGAAACAGGGAAGGACACTGCAGTGCTACCAGAAAATAAAGCAAGGACAGAAAGGCAGACAGGCATGCTGTGGAACCTTCTCCTTACCAGGCTGTGCTGCTGCCACTCACATAATGACACTGGAGAGCAAGAACCTTTAGCACCTTTTTTGAGTACCATGTTCCAGGAACCCTTCACCTGGAGGTCCAGCTGCTGAGGTGGAGACTCGTGACCTGGACCCCATGGCTTTGGGGCAGAGGGTCTGCTGGGGAGGAGAGGAGACCAGGGGTTGCACTGGGAAATGTGTCTGCAACTGAGAGCATGTGAGAGAGCTTACTAAATCCCATCCCCAGCATTTCTGGTAGCAGTTAACTCTCCCTGCCCATGTCTGTGCTGCCTGCAGCTGTGTCTCTGTCCCTGGTCTGCTCCCTGTCAGTGTCACAGACCCCGTCCCACCCGCTGTGTGCTCAGCTCTGTCCTGCTCACACCTCCTGGCACTGCCCAGGGGCAGCTCTGTGTGTGCAGGGGCTCAGGAGCAGCTCAGACCAGTCCTAACGAGAACTGGGGTCTCAGTGTCTTCTCCAAAGAGAGAAATAAATCCCCATCTCCCACTGCACAACCAGACAAACAAGAGTGGAAAACTGAAAGCACAGACTCTTTCCCTTGCAGCTGTTCCTGTGTTGATGTCGTTGTTCAGAAGGACCCTCTGCCATGTCTGTGGGGGGATCTGGAGCTCTGAGCAGCCCTGACCCACACAGCCCCCTTCAACCCCACAAGCTCCCTGCCTGCCCTGCCGGGGGTCGCTCCTTCCACCCACAGCTGCTGCCATGGGATCTCCCGGGCAGGCTGAGCGCTGACCCTGGCAGGCGGCAGAGTCCCTGCCCGGCACAGCCCTGGGGTGCAGGGACCCTGCTCTGCAGGACAGCCCTGGGCACCCCTGGGTGCTCACCCGGCTTCACAGCTGTTCAGCATGTCCTGACAAGAGCCCCGTCCTCACAGATCCCACAAGCTGTGCCTGTGCCAGTTTCAGGAGATGCCTCCAGGAGCTACAGCTGCACTGCCCTGCACCCAGAGACTTACCATGGCAAGGGCTGCAAAGGTTTCTCCTCCAGTGAGCTCTCAGTCATCCTCCCAGTCCTGACCACCTTTAATCTCTCTCTGCCTTGCTCGTCTCCTGAGATCCCCAGGCAGAGCCCTCAGCCCTGCTGCGTGTGCAGAGGAGCTGCTCCTGGGCAGAGCTGTCTCTCTGCAGCGCTGCCGCTGCCATGAGCTCCCTGTGTCCCAGGAGCCCAGCCCAGCTCAGCAGCACAGGAGCAGCCCAAGGCGCTCTAGTGACCCCTCTGGTGGGTTTGGTGCTGAGTCCATGGACCTCAGACTCTGAGAGGAAGGTGATGAAACTTCTCAGGAAGTCAAACTCAGATGCAAACTCCAAAGTTTCCTGTAATATTAATGGGTCCCACTGAGGGACACAAATGAAGAACTGACCCCAGAGTTTGGTTAGAGCAGAAAACTGGAGGTAGAGATGACAGGTCAGAAAAGCAAAGTAAAGTTCTCTCTGATGCTGCGTAACCCTGGATGTGTTTCATTAACCAAAGGACTAAGCCCTGACCCCCAACCCTGGGGAGTCAGATCCTGTCCCTCCCATGTTGCCCAGGGCCCTTCCTGGGACAGTGTGATGTGGGGCTGTGCAAGGCCAAGGGCAGGACTATGGTCCCACACCTCACAGGTTCCTGCCTGGGGACAAGGAAGATTTTGGATCTCATTGACAACATCTTCCTGACACTGGTGACTGAGGAGTCAGTGGGGTGAGGTGCCCTGTGGGACTTCACACTTACAAACCAGAAAGAGTTGGTCAGGATGGAACAGTCAGGGATGGGAAAGTGGAGCTGGGGCTCCTGGGAGATGAGAACAAGGCCAAGAGCAGGATTTCAGGAGAGCAAGCTTTGGCCTGCTGAGGGACCTGCTTGGGTCCTATGGGATATGACCTTGGTGTCTGCAGTGCTTTTCTCTCCCATTTCCTCCCTCCTCTCTCCCACCTGCTGTTGTGCAGCGTTTTTTACCCTTTCTCAAATACAATATCCCAGAGGTGCTGCCAGCATCACTGAGTGGCTCAGATTGGGCAAGAAGTGGGTCCATCTTGGAGCAGCTGAAATCGGCTCTGTCTGACATTGGTCAAACTCCTGTTGTCTTCCCAGAGAGGTGACAACTGTAGCACAGCCACACTCACCCCCAGTTCCAAGAGTTTGTCATGTAAACCCAATAGAGAGTGACAATGTGTTGGGTGTTACAAACTACATGATCATGGAGAAGAAATGGACAAGATCTTCTGTCAGCAACTCAAGGAGGAAGTCACCAGTCAATGAGCAGGTTCCTATGGGGAACTGTAATTGCTCTGACATTCACTGGCCTGGCAAAGTGGCAAGTGCCATCAGTCCAAAGGATCTTGGGCCAACTGCTTAATGTGTCTGCATTGTGGGCCAATGAGAGTGATGCTCAACTGGATCTGGAACTGGGAAACAAGGAAACCCTGGTGAGGGATGTGAACATCAGTGTCCACCTTGGCTGTTGTGACCAGGACACAGTGGGGTCGCAGGCACCAGAGCGGAGGGAGGAAGGCCAGCACAGCAGAGCACAGGCTGGTGGGCTCCAGAGGAGGAGACTTTGACATATTTGGGGGAGCTGATTCAGGTGGTGCCATGGGAAGCAGCTCAGAAGGGTGAAGGAGCTCAGGAAATCTGATCAGCCTTTCAGGACAGGCTGCTCCAAGCACAAGAATGATCTATCTGAGAACCAGCGAAATGAAGCATTTATCTCATGAGGGTGTTTGTCTGAACCGATGGAGCTCCAGGGCACAAAGGCAGCACACAGGAGGTGGAAGCAGGGGAAGCTGCAAAGGAGGAATTTAGAAACCTTGTCCATGGATGTGGGGATGATGACAAAGCTGCCCTGGACTTGGTACCTGCAGGGGAGGCTGAGGGCAGCAAGATGAGCTGACACAGCTTCCTTACAGAAAAAGACCAGGGTAACATAGACCTGCTGCTGAACTTCGTAAGAGTAGAATCAGACAGGACTGAGGTTCTTCATGGCTTCTTTGCCTCCATCTTCACCAGCAAGGTCTCCTGGGCCTTTTTTCCTGAAGGCAGGAGTCTGGAGAACACCCAGCAGTGGATGGGGCTCAAGTCAGGGGTGACCTGAGCAAACTCAGACACCATTACAGAACAGGAGATGGGTCACTTGACCAGCTCCTGAACACAAGTATCGCTGTGCTGTGGCACCTGAGATTGCCAGGGACACTCCTCACTCACATGGTGATTTAGGCACCCACTTGAAGCCTTTAGAATAATGATGCACAGACCCTTGGCTTGTAAGAGCATTTTAAATGTTAGTGAGCCCTCTGCTGCCACGATCCTGAACTGCAGCTACTGAGAGAATGAACAAACCTCAAATGAAATGAAAGGCAGAAGCAAACCCCAAGTTTCTGAGGGTGTTTGGACCCCATGAAGGGCCATCACTGACACAGCTGTGAAGGAAACAACCAGTGCAGGTCCCTGTCCCTGGAGGCTGCTGAAGGAAAGACTTGGAGACACTGGTTCCAGGTGGTGAGGGCCCTGTGGATGTGGCTCTGATGCCATGTCAGCCCTTGATGCTTGTTCATCACCAGAATGGCTGAGCCCTGGAACCTGGTGGTTTTTTCTCCAATGTTTTTCAAGGCTTTTCCTGTGGTCAGTGTGAGTGTTTTGTGTTTTGGGGGTGGTGTTTATGTCAAGTGCTGTTGCTCTAACTGCAAGGCTCTGGATTTCTGTGGAGCTGGAAATGCCTGTGAGCAAATCACAACTCATCCAGCTTCTTTCATACACCTGGTAATGGTCACCAGTCACCTCAGTGTCCCAGTCCCACACTTGCTTGAATCTTCTGTTTGGATCCACACCCCATCACTCCAGGAGGTTCATGGATCCACCAGGCTCATGGATGATTCCTGAGGACCATCCAAGTGTGGGCAGTGTAAGAGAGGAGCAGAGCAGGGTCAGCTCATGGGCCATGACTGAGCACAGCCACCCCAGCAGCAGCCGTTCCCCATCTCCCAGGCACAGCCATGCCCACAGCATGCAAATGGCACTGCCATACAGGATTAGCCCAAGAGAGGCCTTTCTTCCTTCCGTATTCCCAGCAAAATCTTCCTCCTGTTCCTCCTCCACCTGCAGACATCAACTGCTTTCCATTTCTGGGCTCAGACATGGCTGGAAGGGTTCACTGAAGCCATCAGCCATCTCATTGCTTCTCCCTGACATGTCCTGACCCTCTCCCACACCTACAATGGCCAATCACGGCTGCTCAGGCCTCCCGCTCTTCAGAAGAGACCTTGAGCTTCTTGCTTCTTCCTGGTGCTTTTTTGGGTCAGGGCAAAAGAAAAAGGATGCAAAAGTTGTGGTCAGGGCTGTTTGGGGGCACTTGTAAAGCAGCCTTGCAACTCATGTGAATTATTCCTGTGCTCAGGGTGAACCTGAGAGGACAACATCATTCAGGCTGGATGGGACCTCAGGAGGTGTCCTGACCAACCTCCTGCTCACAGCAGGGTCAGACCAGATTGCTCAGGGCTTTATCCAAACACATCTTGGTCACTTTCTGGGACAGAGGGAGTGCTCACTCCTGGGAAACAGCTTCCAGTGCTGGACTGTCCTCATGACTGGAAAGTTTCTCCTTTTACCTACTGTCCTTCCAAGCCCAACCATCCAGCTTGCTTTATAGCCATTTACTTGAACATCAAAGCAGACCATAATATCCTGCCTTGGACACATGAATATTGCAGGGGATGATGATGGATGCCTTGCTGACTTGCAAGTAAAATACCATAACTATTGTCCCCACATCCAGCAACCCTTTCGTTTCCTCACAAAAAGCAAAGAGGATGGACAGGCACAGTCCACCCTGCGTAAACCTCTTTACATGTTTAGACTGACCTTTGATCTGGACTGTTGCTGTGTTTGGAGGCTGCTGTCCTTGCAGACCAGATGAACTCACTCCTGCCACCCTGCCTGGCAGTTCATTCCATCCGTGTCACAGCTCTGTCTGCAGCACTGACAGCTCCAGCTCCCCAGTCAGGTCCCTGGCTGAGGACATTGCCTCACATCTGGGCTGAGCCACCCCAGCTGTGGCACCAGCCCAGCTCTGACCTGCCACAAGAAACCTGGTACCAAGTGTCCAAGAGCCCATGTGTGCAAAGGCTTTGAATCAGAGCACAGACATGACATGGCCAAAGACTGATGAGTGTCTCTCTAGACCTAGGAGTGTAAAACCAGAATGAAATGCCTAAGTTCATTCAACTGAAGATATTCCTCCCCTAGCCTGGAGAAATTAGATCCTTTGCTGTAACATTCCTGGTGTCCTGTCTGATGATGGGACAAGAAAAATGGTTGTCATACCAATTTATTTTTTAACATGAAAAATACAATGCTGGAAAGAAGTGTCTCTGAAGAGGAGAGAGAATCAACATCACTGATTACTTCAACTTCGAAGTTGTGCCACTGGAGCCCCAGGGAGACCTGGATGTGCCCAGAGGGGACAGAGAAAGGGACATGAAGGGCTGCTGCTGTGCTGCTGAGCTGGGCTGGGCTCCTGGGACACAGGGAGCTCATGGCAGCGGCAGCGCTGCAGAGAGACAGCTCTGCCAGGAGCAGCTCCTCTGCACACGCAGCAGGGCTGAGGGCTCTGCCTGCAGCACCGAGGGCACAGGAGCCGGGCACAGAGAGGTTAAAGACAACATGGGGTGGAGGATGCTGAGAGATCACTGGGAGAGAAATCTTCACAAATATTAAGCCTGTGGCTGCAGGGCATTGCATCTGCAAATCTTGGTAGGATCTCAGAAAGCTGTCACATTGCAGAGCCTGCGAGAGATGTAAGTACAGCTCTCAGAGATTCTCTGATCAGAGGGGAGGATGTGCTGCAGAGCAGGGATTGCCTTCTGCACTGCCAGAGTGACAAGACGTGAATGCTGCGTTCTCCCCAGGGTGGCTGTGGGGTGTAAATGTAAATGTGCAGGCAGGGGTGCCCAGGGCTGTCCTGCAGAGCAGGGTCCCTGCACCCCAGGGCTGTGCCGGGCAGGGACTCTGCCGCCTGCCAGGGTCAGCGCTCAGCCTGCCCGGGAGATCCCAGCAACACTGAGGGGAGAAGATGTGGTGGAGGAGCAAACCCTATCGGGCAGGAAAGGTGCCTCTGCTGTGGAGAGGATGCTGTGTGGGTCAGCACTGCTCACAGCTCCAGATCACCCCCAAGGTTTTTCCAAGGGGATGCCTCCAGGAGAAGATCAATGCAAGGATTAGCAGACAGATAAGGAGCTTTCCTGAGCCTGTCTTTTCAGTTTTCTCTCCCAAGGGGTGGGGGGTGCAGGAAAGGATAAAATGAAAAGGAGCTCTCATATTTAACAAGTCACTGAGACTCCTGAACTGCAACTCTGAGTGATCAGTCCATCTGCCAGAAGGCTCATGACATCCCTTCCCCACCCCTCTGCCTGTGCACAGCACCTGCATCACCTTGGCTGGACCCGTCAGCCTTAGTCTGACCTGTCCTGTTTTCCAGCCTGCAGACAGGAAGATGCCCCCAGGCAGTGCCCTGTGAACAGGCAGGATCTGTAGGGCCAGGGGGAGGGCACAGAGGGTGGGATGGTCTGTGAGCACTGACAGGGAAGAGACATGGACAGGGAAACACCTCCCAGGGGAGAATCTCCAGGCAGCAGGGAAATGATCAGAAATGAGAGGAAACCAAACCCGGAATGGTTATGGGAGGGAGAACAGAGAAAAGTGCCTGTGACCCCCTGCAGTGCAGATCCCTCCCGTGAGCAGCCCCCTGGCCTCCTGTCCCACCCAGCAAAGCCTCTGCCCTCAGGGCCGGGGGCTCCAAGGCATGAAGCAGCTCCTGTGCAGCCAGAGCTCCAGTTCCTCTGCAGAGCACAGGGGCTGAGAGCAGCTGCCCGGCAGTGTTGGTGTCTGGGAGGTGCTGCACAGCTGGGGAAGGGTGACGCTGTCTGAGTGCCCGGCTGCCTCTGCCCTGGCCTCTCTCACACCCACCCTCACCGCATTCTCCTTCTTGCTCCCCTGCTCTGGGTCACTGCTGTTGGGATCTTGTTCTTGCTGTCAGGCTCTCTGGGGATGGCAGTTTCAGCTGCAGAGTCACAGCCTGATCTTGTGGGTCCTTTCCTGCAGGTGTGTCCATGGGCACACGTGTCCCAGCTTTGCTCTGACCTGTGGGCTGTGGGCAATGCAGTCTGTGGGGCTGGGGAATGAGCTGTGTGTGTCCTGGGCTAAACGTTGGGTGCTGAGACCTTAGGAAAGGGTGAGACCTGTCATGGTCTGAGGTGGATCCCTCTGCTCTCAGCAGTGCCTGGTGGCTTTTCAGGGTGACATGGGAGTGTGATCAGCCCCCATCTCAGAAAGGTGCCAGCCCAGGGCAGCTGGAGCAAGACAGAGGGACAGAGCAGCTGCCCTCACTCTGCACTGACCCACAGGCACCCTCTGGTCTCGCAGGACTCGCTCTGTTCTCCCTGAGTGCAGCAGAAATGCTGAGGGTTTCTGACACCCAAGAACACTCCCCAGTGTGGGAGGGCAGAAGCAGCTGTAGAAACACCAAACCTCTCAAAGTCAGTTTCTCAGGCCTGGGGGTACAGATGCTGACAGTCCCTTCTGCACCAGGAGCGGTTCCAGCTGACAAAGCTGAACCCCAGGACTGGCCCCTGCCCACCCGATCACACAGGGCCAGGCTGACTCCTCAGGAGCCCCTGGGCAGAGACCCTGCTCTTCATTGCACACTCATCAAGCACCGACGAGGGCTCAGCCAGGACGTTCTCCTGGAAAAAGAAAAGTGTCTCTTTGTGGGAGGGTCTGTGGGAAATGGGTTTGATGATTCCCAGAGAAGTCTCATCTAAACCTTCACTATGTTTTCCTCCTATGACAGGTCCTCATGCCCACAGGCAGCCGATGTCCAACAGCAGCTCCATCACCCAGTTCCTCCTCCTGCCGTTCACAGACACGCGGGAGCTGCAGCTCTTGCACTTCTGGCTCTTCCTGGGCATCTACCTGGCTGCCCTCCTGGGCAACGGCCTCATCATCACCACCATAGCCTGGGACCAGCACCTCCACACCCCCATGTACTTCTTCCTGCTCAACCTCGCCCTCCTCGACCTGGGCTGCATCTCCACCATTGTCCCCAAGTCCATGGCCAATTCCCTCTGGGATTCCAGGGCCATCTCATACTTGGGATGTGCGGCACAGCTCTTTTTGTTTGTCTTCTTGATCACAGCAGAGTATTGTCTCCTCACCATCATGTCGTACGACCGCTACGTTGCCATCTGCAAACCCCTGCACTACGGGACCCTCCTGGGCAGCAGAGCTTGTGTCCACATGGCAGCAGCTGCCTGGGCCACTGGGTTTCTCAATGCTCTGCTGCACACGGCCAATACATTTTCACTGCCCCTGTGCAAGGGCAATGCCCTGGGCCAGTTCTTCTGTGAAATCCCCCAGATCCTCAAGCTCTCCTGCTCACACTCCTACCTCAGGGAACTTGGGCTTATTGTGGGTAGTCTCTTCATATTATTTGGGTGGTTTATTTTCATTCTTTTCTCCTATGTTCAGATCTTGAGGGCCGTGCTGAGGATCCCCTCTGAGCAGGGACGGCACAAAGCCTTTTCCACCTGCCTCCCTCACCTGGCCGTGGTCTCCCTGTTCATCAGCACTGCCATGTTTGCCTACCTGAAGCCCCCATCCATCTGTTCTCCTTCCCTGGACCTGGTGGTGTCTGTTCTGTACTCAGTGGTGCCTCCAGCAGTGAACCCCCTCATCTACAGCATGAGGAACCAGGAGCTCAAGGATGCCCTGTGGAAACTCATATCTTAGTGTTTTCTGAAGCAATAAATTGCCCATCTGCTTCTACTTAGCAGGTTTAATGTAACTAGTTACACGTCCATCCTCTCATCTCTATTTTCTGTTGTTATTGACATTGGTTTTGATGTGATAATGTTGTCATCCCCTTTCTAAATCACTGTCTGCTTTTATTTTATAACCACTGGTTGTGTAAATGAGGAGCCATGATCTGTGTGTATTTAAACAAAATAAAGGGTTCTGTAGTGACACTATATCACTCTGTCCTTCACTATATCCTTCCTGCAAGGCCTTTTGGATCTGCAGGGACAGTTTCTGTGGTGGAAGGAGAAGAAAAGAGTCCATCCTGGCAGCCCTGCCAGGGAGCAGCAGCGCTTGTTCTTCCAGAGCTGTTCTGGTTCCACTCCACACTCTCCTTCTCATCCCTGGTGTTGGTGCAAGGCCTGAGTGCTCTGGCAGCTTGGTCACCGTCCTGCTGTGTGTCAGTGCTGTGGGCGCAGGCAGGGACAGGCAATGGGCACTGCTGTGACAGAGCTGGCCTCACAACAGCCTTTCCAGATAGAAAGGAGATCTGGTCAGGGCAGGGCCTGAAGGTTTAGATCTTCTTACAAAGTTTTTCTCAATAACATTTTCAAGAAAGTGACCCACAGATTAAACCGCATTGAACAGCTGAACAGTGTGTGTGCAGGGCTGGCACACAGCAGTGTCCTCTCACAGCCAGGCTCCTGCCAGAGACCTGCAGGACCAGCAGAGCAGGGGCTGGGCTGTGCCCCTGTGCACTGGACACCCCATGGAAGGAGCCTCAGGTCAATCATCATCGACTGGCCCTTCACAACTACCATTCACAGCACTGGCTTCTCACCCACAGAGGTTGTTCTTCCCTCCATGGATGGACACTCAATGAATAGTTCAGCAGTCCCTGTTTGCTTTGTACAGATGAGATGTGAGCACACACATCATGTACGTGAGGTGACATGAATGTGAGCGAGCATAAACACCATCAACTATTCCTTGGGGTCCATGAAGGTCCGTGGCACATAGAGTGGCTTGAGGCCACATCACATTGGGAAACCACCTGAATGCAGCACTGGGATATGCATCCTTCATCTGGTGTCTCCATGTCCATTCCTCATGATGTTGGACATCTCAGATGAGTGCAGAGCAGGTGACACACCACAGGGACGAGGTGTCTCCTGTCTCTTTGGAGTGGCAACAGGACGTCAGAGGGACACTGTGACTCCTGCCTCTGTGTGTAAAAGGGACAGACTCTGTCTCTGAACATCCCTGGGTGCAGAAGGAGTCCTGAGACCAGCTCTGATGTGGACACCTCACAGAACCCTGACATTTCTGTGTGTGACTCCAGGAACAAACCCCCCTGGATCAGTGAGATTCATCTCAGCTGCTTTGGACAGGATCATTGCAAGTGCTCTTGTCTGCTACATCACCCTTGCCCTTGATTCCACATTGTGCTCTCAAAAGTGCCCTAGAAACCAGAGAGGTTCTGGGGTCCTTAAAAAATGCAGAACTCAGTCCCATCTTCAAGAAGAGCACAAACAGGAATGGGGAGAATAACAGTCTTGCTACCCTACCTCCCTCCCTGGGAAGGGGATGGGACAAGCCTCCTGAAGCCATTTCCAGGAATGTGAAGGACAAGGAAGGGATTGCTGAACCGAAATGGACAGGGGAAGGAAAGGCATGTTGTGTACAGGGCGTTTGCAAGGCTCAGCCATGGTCTCCTTCTGGCCAGAGTGGTGCTGATGGGGCTCACGAAGTGGATGCTGGGTGGGAAGTTGGCTGAACCATCAAGCCCAAACATCATCAGTGGTACAAAGTCCTGTGTGCAGACAGTTACTGGTGTCATCTCTCAGTGACCAGCACTTGGACAACACTGTTGAACGTCTTTATTCTCCCCTTCTATGATGTATCAGAGAGCACTTTCAGTGCCTTTGAGGATGATGCAAACCTGGGTGGAGGCCTTGAGCAGCCTCACCTGGTTCACCCTGAGCAGGAGAGTGAGACAAGAAGAGTGAGACAAGGGCTCTCTGCAAACCTGAGTTATTCTGTGGTTTGACAGAATTTTTGCCTTGGAGAGGTTTCAGGAGAGAGAATAGGTATAGAGATATAGAAGGTGCTAACATAAAAAAAAGCAGTTCCAGTGAGGAGTGCTTTTCACTTACATTGTGAGTAGGAAATATATTTGACAAATTTGAACAAGGCGGGGAAGTGAGATGGGTGTCTACAGCCTGTGGGAAAGAGGGGCAGGTATAGGAATGTGCTTCTGTCTTTGTCAGGTCCTGGGTGCTAAGGAGGGGGAATGGATGGTTGTGGTATTATGAGGTTACATGTGTCTCAGACGCTCATAATCCAGTCAGAATCATGTGGCTGTGAAGGGGACAGTGAGGCCAGTTCTGTCTCTGGAAGTGACAACCCAGCAGCAGGGACACGGCTGGGAAAGAACCTCAGCCTAAGTATGACAGATCCTACCCAGGAAGAGATCTTGGAGACAGGTTGTCACATCCATCCCACCTGAGAACATGACGGGACAGCAGCAGGGACATGGTCGTGGGTATCAGAGAAGCTGAAAGGCCAGCAGCACTCATGGGATTTAGGAGATCATGGTGAGGTTACTTCTCTCTGGTCAAGTGCAAGACGACTAGAAGAATAACAGGTTGGGATCTCTACTTGATGGGCAGTTTCTGAGGTGGTGAAGCTTTCTCAAGTAGTGGGAAAAAGCAGCAGAGAAAAAAAACCAAATCCACCAAGTGCAGATGGGGAAGTGGAGACTGGTTATCAGGAGGAAAAAATGTCACTGGAAGGGCAGTGCTGTGGGGCAAGAGGTGACCCAGAGGGAGCTGGATCAGCCCATGGTTTGTGTGCCAAAGAGCAGCCAGTGAGGGTGCAGACACAGCAGTGAAGGTGCAGAAATGCTGGCTGAGAGCAGGTGGGGAAGCGAGATGGGTGTCTGCAGCCTGCAGGGAAAGAGGCTGGATGTCATGGCTTCTCCTTTCTGCTTCAGAAAGCAAACCAAGGGGTTTCTCACCATCAGAGCTGAAGAAAAGACTCAAAGGAGACCTCATGGTGGCTACAGCTTCCTCACAAGGGGAGAAGGAAGAGTAGGTACTGATCTCTTCTCTGTGGTGACTAGTGAAGAAGCCCAATGTAATGGCTGGAATATGTGTCAGGGGAGGTTTAGGTTGGACATGAGGAAAATGTTCTTCCCCCAGAGGTGCTGGACACTGAACAGGCTCCCCAGGGAGGTGTCACAGCCCCAACCTGACAGTGTTCAAGAAGAGACTGGACAACGTCCTCAGACACACGGGGTGACCTGTGGGGTGTCCTGTGCAGGGACAGCAGTTGGACTCCATGATCCTCCTGGGTCCTTCTAACTCAGGACATTCCAATATTCTATGAAATACTAGGTGAAAAGTCCTTGTTTTCATGGTACAGATGAGTTGCAAACATACACATCATGTGCATGTCCAGTGTGTGCATGTGGTGAGTTGAACCCAAGTGAGCACAAATGCCATCAGCTGTTCCTTGGGGTGCCATAAAGGTCAGTGGGACAGAGATGGTGTTCAGGGGTCTCTTCCAACCTGTGTTATTGCAGGATTCCATGAATCTTTTCCTTGGAGAGCTCTTTCACATCAGAATAGACAGAGGAAGAAGAAAAAAGGCAGAAGCAGAGATGTAAAATGTCCCAGAGTAAATACAGCAGCTCCTCTGAGGAACGTTTCTCCACTCAAACCCTTGATAGGAAATCTATTGGATACATTTGATGAAAGCAGCTCAGTTTGATCTGCTCACACTCCTGCCTGTCCAGATGTCTTCAGGAGACCCTCGGGATCAATGTCAAATGTGTAGAATGCTGCTGTCACTTCTTCCATACACTGAAAAATGACAGAAAACACCCTGAAAAGAAAAAACCCTCCTTTATGAAATCTTCTTTGAAGTCTTCATCAGCAAGTGTCCCGTTGAAACCTCTCCAGTTAGTTCTACAAGTCTGGAAGGTTTAAAGAAAATTACAGAAAGAAACATCGCTTGTTAGGGCTTTCTGTGTTTTAATGAGCCCTGTGGCGTGTTTGGTGCTGAGTCCATGAACCTCAGATACCAAGGACAGGCTGAAGAATCTGCTCAAGAGTCCAAGTCAGAACAAACTCCAAAGTACCTTGAAGCATTAATGGCCCCACTGAGGGCTGTTACTGACAAAGCCTCCCCAGGGCCTCGTTAGAGCAGATAATTGGAGGCAGTGATTGCATCAGGCAAAGGCAAAGTGCAGCAGCTCTGATGCTGAGAAAGCCCTTGGTTTGTCTGATGAAGGACAATGGCCAAGCCTTGAGCCCCTGCCCCTGGGAAGGGAGATCCTGTCCCTCACCTGTGGGTCAGGTTCTTCCTGGGGCTGTGGGGAGTGCGATGCCCAGTGCAGGACAATGGTGTGACACTCCCTGGGGGTGCAAGGAGGCAATGGGTGCCATGGCCATGACAACCATGTGTCTCCTCTAAGACCTCACTGGCAGGGACATCAGCCATAGCCAAGGGGACAAAGACCTTGGCTCTTTCAGGGACATCCAGCCTCACCCTTGGCCATCTCCACCATGGTCCATCCTGCACTGTCCCAGGCCTGTTGCTGTTTCCCCACCTTGTTCTCAGCCCAGTGTGTCCCCACCTGTGCTGCTGTCTCTCCATCCTCACCAGCTGTTCCTGGAAACACAAAGTCATGGCTGATCCAGAGTCCTTCTGAATGACCACAGCACTGCGCTCAGAATGACATTTCTCTATACTGAGCTCCACTCTGGACCTCCAGAGCTGCAGTTTCTGATGGTTTTCCTTTCTCATGCTGTTTTCCTCCACAAAAAAAAAAAAAAAAAAAAAAAAAAAAAAAAAAAAAAAAAATCAAAAAACCAAAACTGCCACCATCTTGGAAATTGATTTTCAAGATTTCTGAAGCTACTACTGCCCTTTCTTGTCATGGTGTTACCACAGCCACCAACTCTGACCCTGATAGCTGCTCACATCCTGCCCCTAATCCCCAAAGTGGGACAAGGGAGAGAACTGAAAGGGAAGAGAATAACTTGTGGGCTTAGAAAATAAAATTCATAAGACAATAAAAGTAATTATAAAATACTGCTACTACTAGTATACAGATACTAAAATATACATAAAATAAATGATACTCAGTGCAATCCCCCACAGATCTCCAGTTATGTGGAACAGCTAACCCAAAAGAAGGGAGCACCTTGGTCCTAAACAGCTGATCCCAGCAAGAGAAAGCAAAAATGTAAAAGGCAGAAAGGCCCAACGGCCAACTTAAATACAACAAAATGTCATAAAACTGAACTAACACTGATCTCCCAACAGAATGAACAGAACCAACCAACGTAGCCAGAAAATCTGAACTAACTAGCTGGAAAAGGCATCTCCAGTTTTATACTGAGCATGACACTAATGGTAGAGAATAGCTCTTTCATTGACCTGGATGTCAATCAAGGTGCTGTCCTGTCTGTGCCCTCTCCTGACAATTTGCACCTGCAGCTGGACTCCAGAGAAGTCCTTGGTTTCACTGACAATAGTCCAGGTAAGTTAAATAGAAATAGATAAATTAAATTAAGAAAATATACCCAGTGCCATCCCCCGTGTAACTCCAGTCACACGGAACAACCAGTCCTGCAGAAGGGAGCACCTTGGCCCTGAACAGCCCATCCCTGCAAGAGAGAGCAAAAGGGCAACAGGCAGAAAGGCCCAAAGGCCAACGGCAAAATGGCAGAACGGCAAAAGGCCGAACTGACATCAAACTCCTGACAGAATGAAACTTCTGAATGGAACTGACCAAACCAGCTGGAAAACCCAAAGTAACGGATGTAACAAACCCTAAAAGCCGGCTCCAGCTTTAGACTGAGCATGGCGCTAATCATAGGGTATATTTCACTGATCAGCCTGCATGTCAATCCAGGTGCTGTCCTGTCTGTGTCCCCTCCTGCCGATCTGCATCTGCAGCCTAATGGCCAAAGAAGTCCTTGGTTTCCCTGACAACAGCCAAGATATCAGTGAGTTCTGACATTCCTTTCATAGCAAATGGCAAACACTGTAAAGCTGCTAAAAGGAAAAATTAACTCTATTCCAGGGAAGAAACAGCATTATCTCATTATTCTCATAGTAAATCTAAACAAAAGACTGTACTGGCTGTGAAGGAGAGAGGTTCAAAATGCATTAAGAAAATTAACTCAATTTCAGTAAAACCAGCACGTTTCCTCAGGCTCCCCTTCAGCAGGCTAAAGAAGTTTGGGTCTCTCAGCATCTCCACACATGACCCAGACTTTCTCTGGCCACACGGCAGCTCCTCCCGTTCCTCCAGAATGGGGAACCTCACACTGGGACACAAGGCTCCAGATGTGACCACACCAGTGCTGAGTCACGATGGGCAATAACTGCCCTCGTCTGGGTGGCCACGCTCCTCCCAGTGCAGCCCAATGTGCTCATGGGCATGTTCCTGTTTAGCACCACTGAGAACTGGCTGAACATCCAGGCTCAGAGGGTTGTGACCAGTGGCACAAAGCCCAGCAGGAGGTACCATGAGGAGCACTGAAGGACACCATATCCCACCCAACATCTCCTCCTCTCTTGGGTCCCTGTAATCACCTCAGTGACAAGGGGGAGAGCACTGCCTGTATGGGTGGAGGAGATGGGGTCTGGAATGAGGATCCAGGGGCAGTTTCTCCTGGTTGTTCATGCAGTAACAAGCTGGGCTGGGGGGGGATGGTCTCCAGTTTCCTGCACGCTGCCTTTTCTGGTGGAGATCACAGAGGCTGCCAGTCCTTTGGAGGACCCAGGACAGGCCTTGTCCTTCCTCTGATCACAGCTGGACCCCAGTTCTCCAGCTCAGCCCCAGCTCAAGAACCTTGTCTAGGGGTGACTTTTGGGTAAGGCAGACAAAAGGGGTGCATAAGTTTGTCTCAAGGACATGTGATGAGCACCAGGACTGAAGTACCAGAGCAAAATGGTGTGGCTTCTGGATGAATACTTTCTGCAGTGCAGGTCCGGACACAGGGTCCCAGATTTGCTTTCCATTACACCCTTTAGGAGGTAAAATGCACTAAGAGATGGCAAGTGGAGGACACCAATCCTTCTCCAGCTACTTCCCACGCCTGGTGAAGCACCAGGACAGCAAGGACTTCTGGCCCTGCACCCTTAACTCTGGGTGTTATCTTGGGGCAGCTGAACAACAGCATTTTTCTCTCCAAGGCAATTTCCAGCCCAGGTCAGCTCCTGTCTGATCTCCCCCATCCCTCCTCTGATCTGCTCTGGTGCTCCTGGCCCCATCCTGTGCTCCCCACAGGGCCCCAGCCTGGCACTGATGCTCAGCAGAGCAGGTTGGCTGCAGAACCATGGGGTGACTGCACACTGGTTGTGCTGCTCAGTGAGGGACACAGATGCAACTGCATGGGCTGCACTGTCTCTGAGCTCTTTCCTGGGGCTCTAAAGCTCTGGAATGGGTCCAGAGCATTTCTTGGGTCTCAGTGGGTTTTCCTCTCATTTCGGTCCAGGAATGCCTTCCTTGTCCTTCAGGTTCCCGGAAACTGGTGCAGAAAGATGCCGCCTATCCCTTTCCCAGGGACAGAGGTAGGCTGACCAGCCCTTAATTCTTCAGATCCTCCTTCAGGCCCTTCTTGAAGATGGGTTTGACATCTTCCTTTCCCAAGGACCTCAGAACTCCTCTGATTCTGCTGTCACTTTTGAAAGCACAATCCAGAATCATGGGCAAGGGTGACATGTAGCAGACAGGAGCACTTGCAATGAGCCATCCCAGCAGCTGAGATGAATCTCACTGGGCCACTGGAGTTGTTCCTGGAGTCACACACAGAAATGCCAGAAGTCCATCAGAGCCAGTCTCAGGAATCCTTATGCACCCAGGGATGCTCAGAGACAGAGTCTTTCCCTTTTACACAGAAGCAGGAGTCACAGTGTCTGTCTGGCCTCCTGTTGCCACTCCCAAACGATGGGAGACACCTCAGCCCTGTGGTGGGTCACCCTGCTCTGCACCCATCTGAGATGTCCCACATCATGAGGAATGGACACGGGGACCTCGGTTCAAGGAAGAAGATCCCAGTGGGTGGTTTCCCATGGGCTGTTACTCCCATCGTGAAGTGACCTTGAGACACTGTCTGTCCCACAGACCTTCATGGAACCCCCAGGAATAGCTGATGTTGTTAGTGTTCACCTGGATTCATCTCATCTCACATCCATGATGTGCATGCTCACATCTCATCAGAACAATGCAGACATGGACTTCTGAGCTACTCATTCTGTGTCCCTCCGTGGAGGGAAGAGCAGCCTATGTGAGTGGGGGAGAGAGGCCAGAGCTAGAAATGGTGGTTGTGAGGGGCCAGTCCATGACGATGCCCTGGGGCAGCTTCCCTGGGGTGTCCAGTGCACAGGCGCACAGCCCAGCCCCTGCTCTGCTGGTCCTGCAGGTCTCTGGCAGGAGCCTGGCTGTGAGAGGACACTGCTGTGTGCCAGCCCTGCACACACACACTGCTCAGCTGTACTCTATGGTTTCATCTGTGACCATTTTCTTGCTCATATGTTTGAGAGAAGGTTAGGAAGAAGAGCCAAACCATCATGCACTGCCCTGAGGAGATCACCTTTCTATCTGGAAAGGCTGTTGTGAGGCCAGCTCTGTCACAGCAGTGCCCATTGCCTGTCCCTGCCTGCGCTCAGAGGACTGACACACAGCAGGACTGTTCACTGGTATTTTCTTCTCTGGGGCATTTGCCAGTTCAGCCCTCCCACCCCCTCCTGAATTGTGCCACCCCCCTGCCCTCTCCCCAGCCGAGCCCACAGAGCAGCCACACTGGAACTGGAACTGGTCCCACAGCAGTGGGGACCAGTGGGAATGAAGGACAGTGAGAATGTTCATCCAGCCAGCAAGCTGAGTGGGTCTCCAGCACAGGCAGCTCCAGACCCAGGTCCAGACTGGCTCCCCAGGACAGCATGAGACATTTGGCCTAGGGGATCCTCAGGAAGGTCCTGCTGCCACAGTGCCAGGGCCACCTGCCCCAAGCTGCCACCTGCAGCAAAGGGTTTCTCGTTCCATGTCTTTCCTGCACACATACAGTGCCCCACTCTTCTCCTGGAACATCCCGTCTCCCCACAGAGCCCTTTCCCAAGAGAGCTGAGCTGTGTTGACCTGGCCAGCTGTTCCTGCCCCCCTTCCCACGCTCCATACAGCTCCGACCTGGCGGTGCTGCTCTGCAGAGCAAGTGGGCTGTGGTGCCCAGGGCTATGGGGTGAGTCCGCAGATTCACGTTGGTCAGGGTGGGAGGAAGACCCAGCTCAGGGTGGCTCCTGCTCACTCCCCCTCAGCACACAGACATGGCTCCTGCAGCCCCAGAGATCCCAGAGAGAGGATTCTGGGAAAAAAAGTCAGTGCGGGGTCCTTTATTTCATTTATACACACAGAGAGTACAGCACCTTATTTACACAAAGACTATGGGACACACCAGACAGGTAGATATGGACACAGCCATAGGAAGACAAATAATTTTGCTTGTGGATAGCATTAATATAAGCAAGAAAAACAAACACCAAAGAGAAAAGCAAGCAAACAAACAAAACCACAAAAGCTACAGAACTCAGGTTGAACAAGTAATGCGTTATATTACAAGTGACATGCAGAAGCAGGAGGTCACTTCATTACAGCTTTTGAAAAGCGAACAGTCATCACTTTCCTTACAGACTCCTTGAGTTCGCTGTTCCTCATGCTGTAGATGAGGGGGTTCACTGCTGGAGGCACCACCGAGTACAGAACAGACACCACCAGGTCCAGGGATGGGGAGGAGATGGATGAGGGTTTCAGGTCAGCAAACACGCCAGTGCTGATGAACAGGGAGACCACGGCCAGGTGAGGGAGGCAGGTGGAAAAGGCTTTGTGCCGTCCCTGCTCAGAGGGGATCCTCAGCACGGCCCTCAAGATCTGCACATAGGACACCACAATGAACACAAAACACCCAAATGCTAAGCAGACACTGACCACAAGAAGCCCCATTTCCCTGAGGTAGGAGAGTGAGCAGGAGAGCTTGAGGATCTGGGGGATTTCGCAGAAGAACTGGCCCAGGGCATTGCCCTTGCACAGGGGCAGTGAAAATGTATTGGCCGTGTGCAGCAGAGCAGTGAGAAACCCAGTGGCCCAGGCAGCTGCTGCCATGTGGACACAAGCTCTGCTGCCCAGGAGGGTCCCGTAGTGCAGGGGTTTGCAGATGGCAACGTAGCGGTCATAGGACATGATGGTGAGAAGGTAAAACTCTGCTGAAACTAAAAAGGCAAACAGAAAGAGTTGTGTAGCACACCCTGCATAGGAAATGACCTTGGTGTCCCACAGAGAGTTGGCCATGGACTTGGGGACAATGGTGGAGATGCAGCCCATGTCAAGGAGGGCGAGGTTGAGCAGGAAGAAGTACATGGGGGTGTGGAGGTGCTGGTCCCAGGCTATGGTGGTGATGATGAGGCCGTTGCCCAGGAGGGCAGCCAGGTAGATGCCCAGGAAGAGCCAGAAGTGCAAGAGCTGCAGCTCCCGTGTGTCTGTGAACGGCAGGAGGAGGAACTGGCTGATGGAGCTGCTGTTGGACATTTGCTTTTCCTGAGCACGGGGCGCTGTCATGAGGAAAAAAAAGACAGTGAGAAGCCAGGGAAGAGTTCTGCGACAAAAATGATACCAAGTCCCATAGACCCTCCCCTGTCACACACAGACACCCTTTTGTTTTTCTAGGAGAACTTTCTCCAGCACTGTGGCTGCAGCCCTGCTTGGTGCTGGAAAATGTGCAACCAAGAGCAGGACCTCTGCCCATGGGCTCACGTTGAGTCAGCCCAGCTCTGCAGAAGTGGGGCCACAGGAACGGTGGGGACTGTCCTGGTTCTGCTAACACAGAAGGGCTGTTAGCACTTGCTTTCCCAGTGATAGGGAACAGAGATGGTGAAGGTAGTTTGGGCTTTCCAGGATTTTTACATCTCTCTCCATATTCACTGCAGAGTGTTGTTGGGTGTCAGAAACCCTCAGCATTTCTGCTGCACTCAGGGAGAACAGAGCGAGTCCTGCGAGACCAGAGGGTGCCTGTGGGTCAGTGCAGAGTGAGGGCAGCTGCTCTGTCCCTGTCTTGCTCCAGCTGCCCTGGGCTGGCACCTTTCTGAGATGGAGCCTGATCACACTCCCATGTTACCCTGAAAAGCCACCAGGCACTGCTGAGAGCAGAGGGATCCACCTCAGACCATGACGTGTCAGCCTTCCCTAAGGTCTCAGCACCCAACGTTTAGCCCAGGACAGACACAGCTCATTCCCCAGCCCCACAGACTGCATTGCCCACAGCCCACAGGTCAGAGCAAAGCTGGGACACGTGTGCCCATGGACACACCTGCAGGAAAGGACCCACAAGCTCAGGCTGTGACTCTGCAGCTGAAACTGCCATCCCCAGAGAGCCTGACAGCAAGAACAAGATCCCAACAGCAGTGACCCAGAGCAGGGGAGCAAGAAGGAGAATGCGGTGAGGGTGGGTGTGAGAGAGGCCAGGGCAGAGGCAGCCGGGCACTCAGACAGCGTCACCCTTCCCCAGCTGTGCAGCACCTCCCAGACACCAACACTGCCGGGCAGCTGCTCTCAGCCCCTGTGCTCTGCAGAGGAACTGGAGCTCTGGCTGCACAGGAGCTGCTTCATGCCTTGGAGCCCCCGGCCCTGAGGGCAGAGGCTTTGCTGGGTGGGACAGGAGCCCAGGGGGCTGCTCACAGGAGGATCTGCACTGCAGGGGATCACAGGGACTTTTCTCTGTTCTCCCTCCCATAACCATTCCGGGTTTGGTTTCCTCTCATTTCTGATCATTTCCCTGCTGCCTGGAGATTCTCCCCTGGGAGGTGTTTCCCTGTCCATGTCTCTTCCCTGTCAGTGCTCACAGACCATCCCACCCTCTGTGCCCTCCCCCTGGCCCTACAGATCCTGCCTGTTCACAGGGCACTGCCTGGGGGCATCTTCCTGTTTGCAGGCTGGAAAACAGATTACAGATTAAGTGTAAGGTGTCCAGCAAAGGTGATGCTGGTTCTGCATAGGCAGAGGAGAGGCAAGGCATGTCAGGATTCTCTTGAAGACCTACTGCAGTTCATGTGTCTCAAGTATTTGTTTAAAATTAAGAACTGCCTTAATCACCACCCATTCCCCAGAGGAGGAGACTGAAAACACAGACTCAGGGAGGTTCCTTATCTTTGTAGTACTCTTTGTCTTCTTCTCCTCGAAACCTCCTCTTGTCAATATTCTGGAATGAGCTGGAGCTGTGAGCAGCCCCGACCCACGGAGAACCCAGCAGCAGAAGGACCCTGCCCTGCCGGGGGTCGCTCATCCCCCCACAGCTTCTCCCCTCAGTGTTGTTGGGATCTCCCGGGCAGGCTGAGCGCTGACCCTGGCAGGCGGCAGAGTCCCTGCCCGGCACAGCCCTGGGGTGCAGGGACCCTGCTCTGCAGGACAGCCCTGGGCACCCCTGCCTGCACATTTACATTTACACCCCACAGCCACCCTGGGGAAAACGCAGCATTCACGTCTTGTCACTCTGACAGTGCAGAAGGCAATCCCTGCTCTGCAGCACATCCTCTCCTCTGATCAGAGAATCTCTGAGAGCTGTACTTACATCTCTCGCAGGCTCTGCAATGTGACAGCTTTCTGAGATCCTACCAAGATTTGCAGATGCAATGCCCTGCAGCCACAGGCTTCATATCTGAGAGGATTTCATTTCCAGTGAACTCTCAGCATCCTCCACCCCAGACTGCGTTTCCCTCTCTGTGCCTGGCTCCTGTGCCCTCGGTGCTGCAGGCAGAGCCCTCAGCCCTGCTGCGTGTGCAGAGGAGCTGCTCCTGGGCAGAGCTGTCTCTCTGCAGCGCTGCCGCTGCCATGAGCTCCCTGTGTCCCAGGAGCCCAGCCCAGCTCAGCAGCACAGGAGCAGCCCTTGATGTCCCTTTCTCTGTCCCCTCTGGTCTCCTCCAGGTGTCCCTCAGGCTCCAGGGGCACATCCTTTGAGACAACCTATAGTAATCAGTAATGTTAGTTGTGTCTGCTCTGCAGAGATACTTCTTGCCAGCATTGTATTCTTGCTAGTAAAAAATAAATTGGTATGAGAATATTCCAGGTGTGGTCTCCCCAGGGCAGAGCAGCGGGGCAGGAGAACCTCTCTGACCTACTGACCACCCCCTTCTAACCCCCCCCAGGTACCATTGGCCTTCCTGGCCACAAGGGCCCAGTGCTGGCTCATGGTCACCCTGCTGTCCCCAGGACCCCCAGGTCCCTTTCCCCTACACTGCTCTCCAACAGATCCTTTCCCAATTTATACTGGAACCTGGGGTTGTTCCTGCCCAGATTCAAGACTCTACACTTGCCCTTGTTCTATTTCATTACATTTTCCCTGCCCAACTCTCCAGCCTGTCCAGGTCTCTGATGGCAGCACAGCTTCCAGTGTCACCACTCCTCCAGCTTGGTGTCACCAGCAAACTTGCTGACAGTCACTCTGTTCCCTCATCCAAGTCACTGATGAATTTATTGAATAGTACTGGCCCCAGCACTGCCCCCTGAGGCACTGCACTGGATCCAGGCCTCAACTGGACTCTGCCCCATTGACCACGACCCTCTGGCTTCTTCCCTTCAGCCAGTTCACAGTCCACCTCACTACCCAATCATCCAGACCACACTTCCTGATTTTAGCAGAAGGATGCTGTGGAAGACTGTGTCAAAGGCTTTACGGAAGTCAAGGTGTTTTTATGATCATTTGTGCAGAAAGGGCAGTCACAGGACAGCACCCAATATGTCAAAACTGATGCTGAGTGAAATGCCGTAAAGCCCTGGTGAGTTCCGCCTGTGTCTGTGTCTCTCCTGGAAGGAGTCTGTCCCGAGAAGGGGATCCAGCTCCTGCCACTCTCTGCAGAGGCACATGAGCAGTGTCCATCACCTGGGGACACAAAGGGTGATGCTTGCCAGACCACCCTTCATCTCACCACCAAGAGCAGGGACAGCGCCCTGGGCCTCCTGGGCACAAGGACAGCCTCGGGGCCAGCAGCACCCCAAAGTCCTTCCTCCAAGGAGTGCTGGGTGCATGGGCAGTGGGTGGGGTGGGACACTGGGGGCCCATGTCACCTCCATGTCACAATGCGACCACGGGGCAATGCTGATGTCACAATGCCCGGGGGCAGTATAAAAGGGAGCAGCGTCCCGTGTCTGCTGCCAGAGCTGGCCTGGAGGCAGCCTGAAGACATCGGAGAGGAAGTCCTTGAGGAGCCGGTGGAATCCCTTGACAGGGGCTGAAGGAGGAAGAGCTGGACGAGGCAGCTGGAGTTTCTCCGCTGCAAGGCCATCTCCCAGCAGGGCAACCTTCCAGGTTCATCTGATGGATGAACATCCTTTTCAGCTGGATAGCAGTAGCCAAATGAAGGGAATGCCTTCTTGAGGAGCACTGCAGAGCTCACCGTCCTGATGGAGTGGGGAGCTAGGGTCAGCAGCTGTAGGAAGTGGAATGCAGAGTGGTTTGAAGGGGGCCCGGTGCTCTCCCGGCCACCAGAAGGTAGATGCGTGGTTGGCACAAGGTGATGGAGCGAATGGGCAAGCTGGGCAAGGTTCCAAGTGTTTGTGAGGGATTTCCCCAGCATGCACTGGTAGTGAAAGGAGGGGGAAGGAAAAGAGGGAGAGAGAAGAAGAGGGAGAGGGAGAGAGAGAGGGAAGAGGTGAAGCAAGAGGAGAAGAGAGAGAAGAGAGAAGAGAGAAGAGAGAAGAGAAAAGAGAGAAGAGAGAAGAGAGAAGAGAGAAGAGAGAAGAGAGGAAGAGGAGGAAGATGAAGAGGAGGAGGAGGAGGAGGAGGAGGAGGAGGAGGAGGAGGAGGAGGAGGAGGAAGAGGAAGAGGAAGAGGAGGAGGAGGAGGAAGAGGAAGAGGAAGAGGAAGAGGAAGAGGAAGAGGAAGAGGAAGAGGAAGAGGAAGAGGAAGAGGAAGAGGAAGAGGAGGAGGAGGAGGAAGAGGAAGAGGAACATCCTTTTCAGCTGAATAGCAGCAGCAAAATGAAGGGAATAACTTCTTGAGGAGCACTGCAGAGCTCACCGTCCTGATGGAGTGGGGAGCTAGGGTCAGCAGCTGTAGGAAGTGGAATGCAGAGTGGTTTAAGGGGGCCCGGTGCTCTCCCGGCCACCAGAAGGTAGATGTGTCCTTTGCACAAGGTGATGGAGCGAATGGCTAATCTGGGCAAGGTTACAAGTGTTGGTCAGCAACTTCCTCAGCATGTACTGCTAGTGAAAGGAGGGAGAAGGAAAAGAAGGAGAGAGAAGAGGGAGAGGGAAGAGGTGAAGAAAGGAGGAGAGGAGAGGAGAGGAGAGGAGAGGAGAGGAGAGGAGAGGAGAGGAGAGGAGAGGAGAGGAGAGGAGAGGAGAGGAGAGGAGAGGAGAGGAGAGGAGAGGAGAGGAGAGGAGAGGAGAGGAGGAGGGGAGGGAGGGGAGGGGAGGGGGAGGGAGGGGAGGGGAGGGAGAGGGGAGGGGAGGGGAGGGGAGGGGAGGGGGGAGGGGAGGGGAGGGGAGGGGAGGGGGAGGGAGGGGAGGGGAGGGGAGGGAGGAGGGGAGGGGAGGGGAGGGGAGGGGAGGGGAGGGGAGGAGAGAGAGAGAGGAGAGGAGAGGAGAGGAGAGGAGAGGAGAGGAGAGGAGAGGAGAGGAGAGGAGAGGAGAGGAGAGGAGAGGAGAGGAGAGGAGAGGAGAGGAGAGGAGAGGAGAGGAGAGGAGAGGAGAGGAGAGGAGAGGAGAGGAGAGAAGAGAAGAGAAGAGAAGAGAAGAGAAGAGAAGAGAAGAGAAGAGAAGAGAAGAGAAGAGAAGAGAAGAGAAGAGAAGAGAAGAGAAGAGAAGAGAAGAGAAGAGAAGAGAAGAGAAGAGAAGAGAAGAGAAGAGAAGAGAAGAGAAGAGAAGAGAAGAGAAGAGAAGAGAAGAGAAGAGAAGAGAGAGAGAGGAGATCATCATCCTATCATTCTATCCTATTATTCTATGGTCTTCTGGGAGGCATGACCAGCCTGTGGGCCGAGGAGCCAGGTCTTGCTCAAATGCTCAGGGAACAGCCGATCGCCAGTGTTGGGGTCAGGAAGGAATTTTCCCCCGGGGCAGACTGGCCCTGGTCCCCGGGGTTTTTTTGCCTTCCTCTGCAGCATTGAGCATGACCACCTGTCAGAGCTCCTCTGGGCCCTTTTGGCTCGGTTCATGCCCACTGCTCTTGCCCTCCAAGGCACCACTCGTGCCCTGGCTTTCTCGGGTTCTTTCTCCCAGGGCAAGTTTGCAGCAGGAGCCAGCTCTCCTCCTTCTCCTTCCTCTATTAACATTTGTAATTTTAATAAAATAAATATAAAAAAAAAAAAATCTGTTTCCAGTTGTATCCTTTGTGTATGTGTCCCCGAAACTGTTTTTGGGTCTAAAACCTCTCTGGCATTTCAGTCGAACAGTCCCATCTTTATTGGACTCCTTGTGAGCGTACAGAATAGAGCAGCACAGCACAGCACAGCACAGCATGGTTGTGCTCAGTAGCTGTGCCTGGAGCACGATGAGCTCTGAGCCAGGCCTGAGGACTCCATCCAGGAGAGCCGCTCTCTGCAGGGCAGGGCCCAGGCCCGTCCAGGAGATGGGGCAGAGACAGGCACACACACCTACAACATGGCTCAGGCAGGCACCAGAGGTCCCAGGCTGAGCTGAGACACGGCCCCTGGGCCCCTGCAGGAGATGGTCCCCAGGGAGGCCGGTCCCAGCCACTGAGGCCTTTGAGCACCCCAAGACCCTGTAGACACGGAGGGCTGGCAGCTTTGGAGACTGAGTCTTGGCCCAGATGGACCTTCTCTCTGATCAGGACTTTTGTTCTCAGATTCTTTTCTTTAGGTATGTTTTTTCCAAAGCAAAGATCTCAGGCATTAATAAAAAGGAGAACAAGGAGAAAAAGAAATCCATGTCACACACCACACGCTATCCCATGTGTGTTTTGACGCAAATGTCCAAAATGGCAGTAGCTTCCTTACTCTTTCAGTACTCCAAAGAGTATCTCTTAAAGGCTTTCCAGAAGTTCTGAACCTCTTCCCACCAATCAAGGTAGGCAAATAACTCCGAGAAAGGTGCAAGTCACACAGGAGGTGTGGAAGGTTTACCCTGCGGCTGAAGTGCATTTTGCATCCCCTGTACAGATGGCCAACTGTGGATCTTGGTTTGGGCAGAAAAGGAAACATGACTGCAGTAGCAGCAATGGACTCTTTTTGCTCATTTGGGAAGAGTCATCATTTGCCTGGCTGTGCTTTGGGAATGGATTCAAAGCGAGTCTTATTTCCATGGCGGTCTGTTGGCACTGTCCAGCGCAGCCTATGGCTCTGGTCACACTGGGGATTTTCTCCACGCTGCAGTGGTTGAAACCATCCTGTTATCCCCTCAGAAAAGGCTTTGTGAGCCTGGTCCTCCTCGCTGTGGGGCCTCATGGACATCAGCTCTGGTGCAGAGAGGGGACAGCTACCAGGGCTCTTCTCTTGGTTGCAGGGCTGGTTTCTGCCATGACTGGAGGGAAGAGCAGGAGCTCTGTCCTGGAGAGCCAAACGGCAGAGAAGGCACCAGGGACAGCCAGCAGCTGTGCCCAGCACGTGGCCACCAAGGGCAGGGACAGCCCCTGGAACTCCTGGGCACCGGGACTGCCTTGGGTCAGCACCCCAAAGGCTTCCTGCAAAGGGTGCTGGGTGGGGCTGTGGTGGGGGGGCTTTGCAGCTTCCCCCTGCTAGGGAAAGGAGGAGAAAGGGAAGAAGGGAAGTGAGGTATAGTTCAGCTGTAAGGGACCTAGAATGACCATCTAGTCCCACTGCATGACCAGTTCAAGGCTGATCTAAAGTTAAAACAGGGTAGTAAGTGCATTGGCCAAATGCCTCTTGAATGCTGAGGCTTGGGGCATCAACCAGCTGTCACAGAATCACAGAATGGTTGGGCTTGAAAGGGACCTCTGGAGATCATCTAGCCCAACCCACCTGCTAAAGCAGGTTCGCCCAGAGCAGATGACACAGGAAGGTGTCCAGGCGGGTTTTGAATGTCTCCAGAGGAGGACACTCCACAACCTCTCTGGACAGCCTGTTCCAGTGATCAGGCACACCTCCTATGCTGTGCCCGTTGCCCCTCATCCTGTCGTTCAGAAGGCTGTTCCAGTATTTGACCACACTCTCAGTAGAGGGTCAAGTCTGAACTTCCTCTGACCCAGGTTTGCACCATTCACACATGTCCTGTCACTGGATACCAGGGACAAGAGACCAGCACTTCCCTATACACTTCCCTCCTCAGGAGCTTTTAGAGGGCAATGAGCTTGCTGATCAGCTTCCTTCTCTCCAAACTAGAGAAATCCAGATTGCTCAGCCACTCCTCAGAGGACATGCCTTCCGGTCGGTCACCAGCTTTGTTGCTCTCTGGACACATTGGAATACTTCAACATCCTTGTCGAATCGTGGGGCCCAGAACTGCACACAGCACTCAAGGTGAGGCCACAGCAACTCTGAATACAGCAGGATAATCACCTCCTTTGAGCGGTTGGTTCTGCTCTGTCTGATGTACCCCAGGATGGGATTTGCACTCTTGGCTGCCAGGGCACACACTGCTGACACTTGTTGAGCCTCCTGTCAACCAGCGCCCCAAGGCTCCTTTCTGCAGGGCTGCTCTCCAGCCAATCCTCTCCCCATTTAGACTTGGGCTTGGCATTACTTTATCCCAGGTGCAGAATCCGGCATGTGGACTTGTTAGATTTTATGCCGTTGATCATTGCCTAATGCTCCAATCTATCTAGATCGTTCCGCAAGGCTCCTTGTCCCTCAGGATAGTCATCAGCACATCCGAGGATGGTATTATCAGAAAATTTGCTAATTGTGCATTAAATTCCTGCATCCAGATTATTGATAAAAATATTGGACAGACCTGGCCCTAGGACTGAGTCCTAAGGAACATCCCTGGTGGGTTCCGTGAAGAATTTTTTCCTATATCCAATCTAAACCTCTCCGTGTGCAACTTGAGGCCATTTCCTCTTGTCCTATCACTTGTTACTTGGGACAAGAGACCAACACCCTCCATGATAAAACCTCCTTTCAGGCAGCTGTAGAGAGTAATAAGGTCTCTCCTCAGCCTCCTGTTCTCAAGGCTGAACAGCCCCAGCTCCCTCAACCGCTCCTCGTCAGACTGGTGCTCCGGACCCTTCACCAGCCTTGTCACCCTCCTCTGAACTCTCTCCAGCACCTCAATGTCTTCCTTGCCATGAGGGGCCTAAAACTGACCCCAGGATTCAAGGTGCAGCCTCACCAGTGCCCAGTACAAAGGGATGATCACTTCTCTAGTCCTGCTAAAGCTCTGATTGAATCAAGGCTTGAACACCTTGGTGTGACCCAGTTGGTGACAGGTTGGACTGCAGACTCCTGAGGTCCCTTCAACCTCAGTTCTCTCATGATCCCATTGTGATGTTGGGCTCTGTTTCAGGCTGGAGCAGAGCAGGCGATGATGGGGCAGGATCCACCTGTGCTGTAGGTGACCATCTAAACCAACATCTCAGCCCGTGAACCAGCCAACCCCTCAGTGTGACTCGCTCTGGGCAACGTGTGAGGAGTCCTGGGCAGGGAAGGTTCAGAGGGCATGGGGCGCTGTGCAAGACACAACATGATCTTGGCTTCATGCCTGCAGGCCCATCAGATGTCAGTTGATGTCAATGAAAATTAAAATAAGTCTTCGGCGGGGTTTCTTTTCTTTAAAAATAAAAGAGTTCTCCAGAACTGGGCATGGATTTAGGACACAAATGTCTTCAGCTCCAGGGACACAAACACCTGGTGCCAGTGTAGATGCCCCGGGAACCCCTGCCCAGGCTCCACCTGCACTGCAAGGTGCTCTGGTCTCCCCAGGTCCTGTGTGATAGATGCCAATCCCAGGCCAGCACCTCAGGTACACTGGGGCCCTAAAATGGCCCTGGCTGTTTATGGTGAGACAGCTGATGACTGATGTCTGTCTGGAAGTGTACTAAGGATTGGAGAAGAAACACTGGTCTTCCCCTGTACTTCTATTACCAACACTCTAGTATTTCATCTCCCTCGTCATTCAGGAGTTCCCACCTCTCCTGATTAAATGTCCCTGTCCAAGGACAACTTTCCAGCACTGTCTGGACGTTTGCCCTTCCCAGTGCTCTCAGGTTTCTCCTCCACTTGCTCTTTGGTCATTCAGTGGCCTCTCAGCTGTCTGGTTTCTGCTTTGAGCTTCAGGGAGTTACAAACTTGCCCCATTCTTCAGAGCTCTAATTGACATGGCAGTCAACACGTTCATTGTGTTTATTTCTATCCTCTCCTATCTCTCTGTCTAAACCAGTTCTTGTGTGGGTGTCCCTTGTGGATGCTGGACCTCATCAGATCCACTTACACACACAGCTGAGGAAAGTGTTTTGCTGTTTATTAAACTGATGTAGGAAAAGTGATGCAATCTGTGGTGGCCAATGAGGGAACCGGCAGACTGGGGGTGGGGGTGAGGAGCCAGGTTGTCCATACAGTGTCCAGCCTCAAGGACTGTTCTGCCTGTCCAGGTGTCTTCAGGAGACCCTCGGGATCAATGTCCAGTGTAGAATGCTGCTGTCACTTCTTCCATACACTGAAAAATGACAGAAAACACCCTGGAAAGAAAAACCCTCCTTTATGAAATCTTCTTTGAAATCTTCATCAGCAAGTGTCCCATTGAAACCTCTCCAGTTAGTTCTACAAGTCTTGAAGGTTTAAAGAAAATTACAGGAAGAAACATTGCTCGTTAGGGCTTTCTGTGTTTTAATGAGCCCCGTGGCGTATTTGATGCTGAGTCCATGAACCTCAGATACCAAGGACAGGCTGAAGAATCTGCTCAAGAAGTCCAAGTCAGAACAAACTCCAAAGTACCTTGAAGCATTAATGGCCCCACTGAGGGCTGTTCCTGACAAAGCCTCCCCAGGGACTCGTTAGAGCAGATAATTGGAGGCAGTGATTGCATCAGGCAAAGGCAAAGTGCAGCAGCTCTGATGCTGAGAAAGCCCTTGGTTTGTCTGATGAAGGACAATGGCCAAGCCTTGAGCCCCTGCCCCTGGGAAGGGAGATCCTGTCCCTCACAGGTGGCTCAGGTTCTTCCTGGGGCTGTGGGGAGTGCGATGCCCAGTGCAGGACAATGGTGTGACACTCCCTGGGCGTGCAAGGAAGCAATGGGGTGCCATGGCCATGACAACCATGTGTCTCCTCTTAGGCCTCACTGGCAGGGACATCAGCCATAGCCAAGGGGACAAAGACCTTGTGTATTTCAGGGACATCCAGCCTTGCCAGTGCCCTTGGTGATGTTCACCACAGTCCATCCTGCACTGTCCCAGGCCTGTGGCTGTTTCCCCACAGGCTGCAGACACCCCATGTGCTTCCCCACCTTGTTCTCAGCCCAGTGTGTCCCCACCTGTGCTGCTGTCTCTCCATCCTCACCAGCTGTTCCTGGAAACACAAAGTCATGGCTGATCCAGAGTCCCTTTGAATGACCACAGCACTGTGCTCAGAATGACATTTCTTTATCTTGAGCTCCACTCTGGACCTCCAGAGCTGCAGTTTCTGATGGTTTTCCTTTCTCTTGCTGTTTCCCAACAAAAACAAAAACAAAAAAATTAAAAATTGACACCATATTGGAAAGTGATTTTCAAGTTTTCTGAAGCTACTACTGCCCTTTCTTGTCATGGTTTTACCACAAACACCAACCAAGACCATGAGAGCTGCTCACATCCTGCTCCCAGTACCCAGGTGGGATAAGGGAGAGAACTGAATGGGAAGGGAGAAGCTTGTGGGTTTAGACAAAAAATTAACAAGACAATAAAAATAATACACTACTACTAGTAATATACTTATAGTAAGATATACATAAAGTAAAATATATGACACTCAGTGCAATCCCCCACAGAACTCCAGTTGTGCTGAACAGGCAGCCCAAAAGAAGAGAGCACCCTGGTCCTGAACAGCTGATCCCAGCAAGAGAAAGTACAAGTGCAAAAGGCAGAGAGGCCCAAGGGCCAATTGAAAAACAGCAAAACATCATAAAACTGAACTAACCCTGAACTCCCAATAGAATGGAACTTCCGAACAGAGCTAAGCAAAGTAGCCAGAAAACCAAAACTAACTGGCTGGAAAAGGCATCTCCAGCTTTATACTGAGCATGACACTAATGGTAGAGAATAGCTTGTTGATTGACCTGGATGTCAATCAAGGTGCTGTCCTGTCAGTGCTCTCTCCTGCCAATTTGCACCTGCAGCTGCACTCCAGAGAAGTCCTTGGTTTCCCTGACAATAGTCAAGGTAAGTTAAATAGAAATAGATAAATTAAATTAAGAAAATATACTCAGTGCCATCTCCTGTGTAACTCCAGTCACACGGAGCAGCCAGTCCTGCAGAAGGGAGCACCTTGGTCCTGAACAGCCCATCCCGGCAAGAGAGAGCAAAAGGGCAACAGGCAGAAAGGCCCAAAGGCCAGCGGCAAAATGGCAGAATGGCAAAAGGCTGAACGGACATCAAACTCCTGACAGAATGAAACTTCTGAATGGAACTGACCAAACCAGCTGGAAAACCCAAAGTAACGGATGTAACAAGCCCTAAAAGCCGGCTCCAGCTTTAGACTGAGCATGGCGCTAATCATAGGGAATATTTCATTGATCAGCATGCATGTCAATCCAGGTGCTGTCCTGTCTGTGTCTTCTCCTGCCAATCTGCATCTGCAGCTGGATGGCCAAAAAAAGTCCTTGGTTTCCCTGACAACAGCTAAGATATCAGTGAGTTCTAACATTCCTTTCATAGCAAATGGCAAACACTGTAAAGCTGCTAAAAGACAAAATGAACTCTATCCCAGGGAAGAAACAGCATTATCTTATTATTCTCATAGTAAATCTAAACAAAAGACTGTACTGGCTGTGAAGGAGAGAGGTTCAAAAGGCATGAAGAAAATTAACTCAATTTCAGCAAAACCAGCACGTTTCCTCAGTCTCCCCTTCACCAGGCTAAAGAAGTTTGGGTCTCTCAACATCTCCACACATGACCCAGACTTTCTCTGGCCACACGACAGCTCCTCCCGTTCCTCCAGAATGGGGAACCTCACACCGGGACACACGGCTCCAGATGTGACCACACCAGTGCTGAGTCACGATGGGCAATAACTGCCCTTGTCTGGGTGGCCACGCTCCTCCCAGTGCAGCCCAATGTGCTCACGGGCATGTTCCTGTTTAGCACCACTGAGAACTGGCTGAACATCCAGGCTCAGAGAGTTGTGACCAGTGGCACAAAGCCCAGCAGGAGGCACCATGAGGAGCACTGAAGGACACCATATCCCCACCCAACATCTCCTCCTACAGGTGTCTCTTGGGTCCCTGGAACCACCTCAGTGCCAAGGGGGAGAGCACTGCCTGTATGGGGTGGAGGAGATGGGGTCTGGAATGTGGGTCCAGGGGCAGTTTCTCCTGGTTTTTCATGCAGCAACAAGCTGGGCTGGATATTTGGAGAGAGGAACTGTTTCTAAGGGCCTCCAATGGGCTTGGGGATGGTCTAGATGCATTCAAGGACCTTTACGTCCTTGTTGTAAAAATATGTGGGGCCCAGAACAGCACACAGAACTCAAGGTGAGGCTGCACCAATGCTGAATACAGCAGCATAGTCACCTCTTTTGATCAAATGGCCGTGCTGTGTTTGATGCACCCAGGATGCCGTTTACCATCTTGACTGTTGGGGGACAGTGTTGCCTCCTATTGACCCTGTGGCCAACCATCACACCAGATCCCTTTCTGCAGGGCTGCTCTCCAGCCGCTCTCTCCCAATCTACACTTGCACTCAGTGTTACTCCATCCCAGGTGAACAATCCAACACTTGGACTTGTTCAATTTCATGCCAAGTGCTGGGTCCTGCACTTGGGTCACAACAACCCCAGGCAGCACTACGGGCTCAGGGAAGAGCAGCTGGAAATCTGCCCAATGGAAAAGGCCCTGGGGGTGTTGATGGACAGTGACTGAACATGAGCCAGCGTGTGCCCAGGTGGCCAAGAAGGCCACCAGCATCCCATCATGCATCAGGAATAGTGTGGCCAGCAGGACCAGGCAAGTGATCATTCCTCTGTTCTTGGCACTGGTGAGGATGCACCTCAAATCCTGTGTTCAGTTTTTGGCCCCTCACTACAAGAAAGACCTTGAGGTGCCGGAGTGAGTTCAGAGAAGGGCAACAAAGCTGCTGAGGGGTCTGGAGAACAAGTCAGATGTGGAGCAGTGGAGGTAACTGGGGCTGTTTTGCCTGGAGAAAAGAAGGCTGAGGGGAGATCTTATTGCTGTCTACAGCTACCTGAAAGGAGGTTGGAACATGGAGGGTGTTGGTCTGTTCTCCCATATGGCCATTGCAGAAGCAGAGGAAATGGCCTCAAGTTTCACCCAGGAAAATTCAGTTCATATATTAGGAAAAATTTCTTCACGGAAGAGTTTGTGAGGCATTGGAACAGGCTGCCCATGGAGTGGTTGAGTGAACATCCCTGAAGGTGTTTAAAAGACATACAGATGAGGTTCTTAGGGACATGGTTTAGTGCCAGAGTTAGGTTAATAATTGGACTCAATGGTCTTGAGAGTCTCTCCCAACTTAAATTATTACATGATCTCTTTGGGATGAGAAACGTGATGGGGCAGCTCACCCAGATGGAGTACTGATATGGACGGATGGACAGATGGGTGGATAGATAGATAGATGGATTGGGACAGAGAGGAGGATCAGCCTATCAGCCTAAGGCCTGGGGCCAGCCATGGCATGATGGAAGCAAGGCCAGCCCCGCTTTGTCCCCTGCTCTTGTTTCCAAGAGGTCCTTTACACCCGTTGGTGTCAGCCCTCCTGTGCCAGCCCCTCTCACCAGCACACGACTCCTGGCCAGGAGCTCTTCATGCTGCTCCTGCTACCGCAGTGACAGAGCAGCCTGCCCTGAGCTTTGGAATGCAGAGACAGGGTTCTGTGGGTCATTCATTCTCCTGTTGAAGCACAGAGCACAGGGAGCAGGCTGTGGTGCCTGGAAACCACAGCGAGACAGTCCAAGGCAGATCACTGAAGGTCCTTCACCATCTCCAGGAACAATGAGCACCCACAGATGGACACTCAAACCAGCACCATGACGTAACATGGTGCCCCAAGTCCTCCCCTGAGCCATGAAAAACACAAGTACGGCAGCATGGCCTTGTGGGGGAAATTTATTCAGGCTGACCACAGCTTTGGAAGAAGAGCCCAAGCTCCAAATATTGAGACTGAGGAAATCCCCTTTTGTGGGGTGTTTCAAAAAGATGGCCCCAATTTCAGAAATACAGTGATTTCAAAATGGGTCCACACCTGTATTACAGAGAAGTGACACAGGACATCAGCTGTACCAGGGCCCCAGAAAGAGGTAGACAGGCCTCTGAGTCACTGCTCTGGAGAAGTGCCGTGGGTGAAGAAATTCCTTGACAAACATGGTTATCACAGATAAAATGCACAATGCACAGGAGGTTCCTGAGATGAACTGGAAATCACTTCTAAAGAGACATGGGTAACTTATTGTTGCCGACAGAAAAATGACTGAATCAGCTTCTTCAGGGACACTTTCATCTCCTGGTTCCTCATGCTGTAGATGAGAGGGTTCACTGCTGGAGACACCACCAAGTACAGAACTGACACCACCAGGTCCAGGGATGGGGAGGACATGGAGGGGGGCTTCAGGTAGGGAAACAAGGCAGTGCTGAGAAACAGGGAGACCACGGCCAGGTGAGGGAGGCAGGTGGAAAAGGCTTTGTGCCGTCCCTGCTCAGAGGGGATCCTCAGCACGGCCCTGAAGATCTGCACATAGGACACCACGATGAACACAAAACATCCCTCGAAAAAAAAAAAAAAAACAACACTAAACATGAGAAGCTGCTGCCCCAGTGCCAGGGCTGCCTGCCCCAAGCTGCCACCTGCAGCAAAGGGTTTATCTTTCCATGTCTTTCCTGCACACATACAGTGCCCCATGCTTCTCCTGGAACATCCCGTCTCCCCACAGAGCCCTTTCCCAAGAGAGCTGAGCTATGCTGACCTGGCCAGCTGTTCCTGCCCCCCTTCCCACGCTCCATACAGCTCCGAACTGCAGAGCAAGTGGGCTGTGGTGCCCAGGGCCATGGGTTGAGTCCACAGATTCACATTGGTCAGGGTGGGAGGAAGACCCAGCTCAGGGTGGGTCCTGCTCACTCCCCCTCAGCACACAGACATGGCTCCTGCAGCCCCAGAGATCCCAGAGAGAGGATTCTGGGCAAACAAGTCAGTGCGGGGTCCTTTATTTCATTTATACACACAGAGAGTACAGCTCCTTATTTAGAAAAAGACAACGGGTCACACCAGACAGGTAGATATGGACACAGATATAAGATGAAAAATAATTTTGGTTGTGGGTAGCATTAATACAAGAAAGAATACCTAAAACCAAAGAAAAAAAAAAAACAACGTACAAAACTCAGGTTGAACTGGTATGAGTTATATTACAAGTGACATGCAGAAGCAGGAGGTCAGTTCATTACTGCTTTTGAAAAGCAAACATTCATCACTTTCCTTATAGACTCCTTGAGTTCCCTGTTCCTCATGCTGTAGATGAGGGGGTTCACTGCTGGAGGCACCACTGAGTACAGAACTGACACCACCAGATCCAGGGATGGGGAGGAAATGGATGAGGGTTTCAGGTAGGCAAACATGGCAGTGCTGACAAACAGGGAGACCACGGCCAGGTGAGGGAGGCAGGTGGAAAAGGCTTTGTGCCGTCCCTGCTCAGAGGGGATCCTCAGCACGGCCCTCAAGATCTGCACATAGGACACCACTATGAACACAAAACACGCAAATGCTAAACAGGCACTAACCACAATAAGCCCATGTTCCCTGAGGTGGGAGTGTGAGCAGGAGAGCTTGAGGATCTGGGGGATTTCACAGAAGAACTGGCCCAGGGCATTGCCCTTGCACAGGGGCAGTGAAAATGTATTGGCCGTGTAGAGCAGAGCATTGAGAAACCCAGTGGCCCAGGCAGCTGCTGCCATGTGGACACAAGCTCTGCTGCCCAGGAGGGTCCCGTAGTGCAGGGGTTTGCAGATGGCAACGTAGCGGTCGTACGACATGATGGTGAGGAGATAAAACTCTGCTGAAATGAAAAACAAAAACAGAAAGACCTGCGCAGCACAACCTGAATAGGAAATGGCCCTGGTGTCCCAGAGGGAATTTGACATGGATTTGGGGACAATGGTGGAGATGGAGCCCAGGTCGAGGAGGGCGAGGTTGAGCAGGAAGAAGTACATGGGGGTGTGGAGGTGCTGGTCCCAGGCTATGGTGGTGATGATGAGGCCGTTGCCCAGGAGGGCAGCCAGGTAGATGCCCAGGAAGAGCCAGAAGTGCAAGAGCTGCAGCTCCCGTGTGTCTGTGAACGGCAGGAGGAGGAACTGGGTGATGGAGCTGCTGTTGGACATTGGCTGCCTGTGGGCATGAGGACCTGTGCAAGGAGGAAAGACAGTGACAAGTTAGGGGAGACTTCTCTGGGGAAAATATGTTGTTTCTCATGGAAAACCCCTTCCCTGATGGAGGGATGTTTCAGCTCATTCTCTTTGTCTATGAAGTGGGAAAAACAGTTCATCACAGTTTAAAATGCAGCTTGGTCATCTGGTTTCCATCAACACAGCTCTGGGGCAAGACCCCCCTGAGTTGGTGTCAGAACAATAAGTGACCGACACTCGCACACCAACCCCAGAGAGCAAGAGCACCAGAAACAGGTGGAGAAACAGGGAAGAACACTGCAGTGCTACCAGAAGATAAAGCAAGGACAGAAAGGCAGATGGCCATGCTGTGGAACCTTCTCCTGACCCGGCTGTGCTGCTGCCACTCACATGATGACACTGGAGAGCAAGTACTTTTAGCACCTTTTTTGAGTACCCCGTTCCAGGAACCCTTCACCTGGAGGTCCAGCTGCTGAGGTGGAGACTCGTGACCTGGACCCCATGGCTTTGGGGCAGAGGGTCTGCTGGGGAGGAGAGGAGACCAGGGGTTGCACTGGGAAATGTGTCTGCACTGCAGGGGATGGCAGGGGGGTTCCTAAATCCCGTCCCTGGCATATCTGGTAGGAGCTCCCTCTCCCTCTCCCTCTCCCTCTCCCTCTCCCTCTCCCTCTCCCTCTCCCTCTCCCTCTCCCTCTCCCTCTCCCTCTCCCTCTCCCTCTCCCTCTCCCTCTCCCTCTCTCAGTGTCTTCTCCAAAGAGAGAAATAAATCCCCACCTCCCACTGCACACCCAGCCGACCAAGAGTGAAAAACTGACAGCACAGACTCCTTCCCTTGCAGAGGTTCCTGTATTGATGTTGTTGTTCAGAAGGACCCTCTGCCATGTCTGTGGGGGGATCTGGAGCTCTGAGCAGCCCTGACCCACACAGCCCCCTTCAACCCCACAAGCTCCCTGCCTGCCCTGCCGGGGGTCGCTCCTTCCACCCACAGCTGCTGCCATGGGATCTCCCGGGCAGGCTGAGCGCTGACCCTGGCAGGCGGCAGAGTCCCTGCCCGGCACAGCCCTGGGGTGCAGGGACCCTGCTCTGCAGGACAGCCCTGGGCACCCCTGGGTGCTCACCCGGCTTCACAGCTGTTCAACATGGCCGGACAAGAGCCCCGTCCTTACAGACCCCACAAGCTGTGCCTGTGCCAGTTTCAGGAGATGCCTCCAGGAGCTACAGCTGCACTGCCCTGCACCCAGAGACTTACCATGGCGAGGGCTGCAAAGGTTTCTCCTCCAGTGAGCTCTCAGTCATCCTCCCAGTCCTGACCACCTTTAATCTCTCTGTGCCTTGCTCGTCTCCCGAGATCCCCAGGCAGAGCCCTCAGCCCTGCTGCGTGTGCAGAGGAGCTGCTCCTGGGCAGAGCTGTCTCTCTGCAGCGCTGCCGCTGCCATGAGCTCCCTGTGTCCCAGGAGCCCAGCCCAGCTCAGCAGCACAGGAGCAGCCCAAGGTGCTTTAATGACCCCTCTGGTGGGTTTGGTGCTGAGTCCATGGACCTCAGACCCTGGAGGAGTTGAAGAAACTTCTCAAGAATTCAAAGTTAGATTCAGACTCCAAAGTTTCTTGTAATGTTAATCAGTCCCACTGAGAAACACTAGTGAGGAACTGACCCCACGGTCAGTTAGAGCAGAAAACTGGAGGCTGAGATGGCAGTTCAGGAAAAGCAAAGTAAAGGTATCTCTGATGGTCAGTAAACCTGGATGTGTTTCATTAATCAGCGGGACAAGTCTGAGCATCTTCCTTCCTTTGCTGAGATCTCTCCATCCTCCCCAGCTGGTCCTTGAAGCACAAAGCCTTGGGCTGATGCAGACTCCCTCTGCTGACCTGCTCCCCCACAGCACTGCCCTTCCATCACATTCCTTTCTGCTCATGTCCAGCCTGGACCTCCCCAGCTGCACTTTGGGCCATTATTTCTTTCTCAAGCTCTTTCCCACTATGCAGAAACCTCCACCATCTCTGAAACCGCCCTTCAAGCACTCTCAGGCTACTCCTGCACTGCTGCAGCCTCCCCAGCGCTGCGGGGCCAAAGCAGCCCAGGTCCCTCAGCACCCCACACCATGTGCACAAGGTGCTGAACCTGCCTTGGCACAGCCCTGCACTCTCCAGTTCCTCCCTGCTGCTCCAAACTGGGAAGCCGCACACTGGCACACACCCGTGTGTGTGGGTCACACCAGTGCTGAACCGAATGGGATGAGAACTGCAGGTGTCTGGGTCCCCACGCTCCTCCTCATGCAGCCCCGTGTGCAGCTGCCTTGTTCATGGTGAGCGTGCACCACGGGCTGGTGTGGGGACCTTGTAGTGCCCAGGCCCTTCTCCTCAGGGTCACTGCTCAGCGTGTCAGGTCCTGCTCTGTCCTGATGGATGGGGTTGTTCTCCTGCCCCGATACAGAACTGGTCACTTCCCTTTTTAAGTCTTTAGAGCTTTCTGATGGGCGAACACCAGATTTTCATAAGGTCTGCACTCTCCCTTGACTGAAGCTCCATTTGTTCAGCTCATAATGTTTGCATGCAGACGGCTTATCCTGATAAGGGTGTCTCTCCCAAGATACCAGGATGTGGAGTTTAAGGGCACTACAAATACCATCTTCTGGAGAAACTGGGGCCTTGGGCGTCTGATACTCATAATGCCAGAGGTCTGGGCTTGGAGGGGAAGTTTCCCTTCATATGAGAGACCAGCAGGAATGCGTGGAGCTCTGCCTGGGGACAGACAATGTCAGCTGAAGGTTGAGGAGTCAGCATGAGAGGGCAGAACAACATGGGCAATGTTGTGGTGATTGAACATCAGCTACAGACTCACTGATGAGGAAGAGGAATGAGATGAGGCCTCCTTCAGACAAATGAAAGAAGCCTCATGTTTCCAGGGCCGTGTCCTCATGGCAGACCTGAGATATCCCAATATCTGCATGGTCCCAGCCATCCAGGAGGGTTTGGAGCCCATTGACAACATCTTCCTGACACGGGTGACTGAGGAGTCAGTGGGGTGAGGTGCCCTGTGGGACTTCACACTTACAAACCAGAAAGAGTTGGTCAGGATGGAACAGTCAGGGATGGAAAGTGGAGCTGAGGCTCCTGGGAGATGAGAACAAGGCCAAGAGCAGGATTTCAGGAGAGCAGGATTTGGCCTGCTGAGGGACCTGCTTGGGTCCTGTGGGATATGACCTTGGTGTCTGCAGAGCTTTTCTCTCCCATTTCCTCCCTCCTCTCTCCCACCTGCTGTTGTGCAGCGTTTTTTACCCTTTCTCAAATACAATATCCCAGAGGTGCTGCCAGCATCACTGAGTGGCTCAGATTTGGCAAGGAGTGGCTCCATCTTGGAGCAGCTGAAATCGGCTCTGTCTGACATTGGTCAAACTCCTGTTGTCTTCCCAGAGGGGTGAAAACCATAGCACAGCCACACTCACCCCCAGTTCCAAGACTTTGCCATGTAAGCCCGTTACAGGGTAACAGAGTGTTGGCTGTTACAAACTACTTGATCATGGAGAAGAAATTGAAAAGATCTTCTGTCACTAACCTGAGGAAGTTTCCAGTCAATGAGCAGGTTCCTATGGGGAACTGTAATTGCCCTGACATTCACTGGTCAGGCAAAGCTGCAGTTGCCAACAGTCCAGAGGATTCTGGGCCAACATCTTAACATGGCTGCCTGATGGGTCAACAAGGGTGATGTTCACCTGGATCTGGAACTGGAAAACAATGAAACCCTGGTGAGGGATGTGAACATCAGTGTCCACCTTGGCTGTTGTGACCAGGACACAGTGGGGTCCCAGGCGCCAGAGGGGAGGGAGGAAGGCCAGCAGCAGAGCACAGGCTGGTGGGCTCCAGAGGAGAAGACTTGGACATATCTGGGGGGTCTGATTCAGGTGGTGCCATGGGAATCAGCTCAGAAGCCTGAAGGAGCTCAGGAAATCTGATAATCCTTACAGGACAGGCTGCTCCAAGCACAAGAATGATCTCTCCAAATACCCATGAACAAAAGCATTTATCTTGTGAGGCTGCTCCTCTGAACTGACGGAGCTCCAGGGCAAAAAGGCAGCACACAGGAGGTGGAAGCAGGGGGAGCTGCAAAGGAGGAATTTAGAAACCTTGTCCATGGATGTGGGGATGATGACAAAGCTGCCCTGGACTTGATACCTGCACAGGAAGGGCAGCAAGATGAGCTGACAGAGCTTCACTTGCAGCAAGAGAATAGACAGGGTGAATGTGGGCCTGCTGCTGAACTTCATAAGAGTAGAATCAGACAGGACTGAGGTTCTTCATGGCTTCTTTGCCTCCATCTTCACCAGCAAGGTCTCCGGGGACTTTGTTCCTGAAGGCAGGAGTCTGGAGAACACCCAGCAGTGGATGGGGCTCAAGTCAGGGGTGACCTGAGCAAACTCAGACACCGTGTAACGGTAACAGGAGATGGGTCACTTGACCAGCTCCCCGAACACAAGTATCGCTGTGCTGTGGCACCTGAGATTGCCAGGAACACCCACCTCTTGGTCCAGAGGAGTGTGACTCCTCTTGAGGTGTCCTGGCCTGTCTCCTCACTCACATGGTGATTTAGTCACCCACTTTTCTGACATATTCAGTGTCTGTCAGGAGCCGCTCCACATCAATGTGAACTGAAGGCTGCTGATAACACCTGTTCTGGAAAGGGAGGGAAGGGAGAGCAGGGAATGAAACAGAAGAAATTTGGCTTTATTGCTATTTATGATGGAAATGCTCTCTGTTTGGCTATTCCTGAAATCTCCCTAATCATCCACACCAGACTTGAAGCCTTTAGGAAAATGATGCACAGACCCTTGGTTTCTAAGAGCATTTTAGCTGTTCATGAGCCCTCTGCTGCCATGATCCTGAACTGCAGCTACTGAAACTGAACAAACCTCCAATGAAGTGAAAGGCAGAAGCAAACCCCAAGTTTCCGAGGGTGTTTGGACCCCATGAAGGGCCATCACTGACACAGCTGTGAAGGAAACAACCAGTGCAGGTCCCTGTCCCTGGAGGCTGGTGAAGAAAGACTTGGGGACACTGGTTCCAGGTGGTGAGGGCCATGTGGAGGTGGCTCTGATGCCATGTCAGCCCTTGATGCTTGTCCATCATCAGAATGGCTGAGCACTGACCCCTGGGACCTGGTAGATTTTTCTGAACTGATTTTCAAGGCTTTTCCTGTGGTCAGTGTGAGTGTTTTGTGTTTGGGGGTGGGTTTTATGTCAAGTGCTGTTGCTTTAACTGGTTGTGTTTTTATGATAATTTGTGCAGAAAGGGCAGTCACAGGACACCACCCAATATGTCAAAACTGATGCCAAGTGAAATGCCGTAAAGCCCTGATGAGTTCCCCTGTGTCTGTGTCTCTCCTGGAAGGAGTCTGTCCCGAGAAGGGGATCCAGCTCCTGCCACTCTCTGCAGAGGCACATGAGCAGTGTCCATCACCTGGGGACACAAAGGGTGATGTTTGCCAGACCACCCTTCATCTCACCACCAAGAGCAGGGACAGCGCCCTGGGCCTCCTGGGCACACGGACAGCCTCGGGGCCAGCAGCACCCCGAAGTCCTTCCTCCACAGAGTGCTGGGTGCATGGGCAGTGGGTGGGGTGGGACACTGGGGGCCCATGTCACCTCCATGCCACAATGCGACCACGGGGCAATGCTGATGTCACAATGCCCCGGGGCAGTATAAAAGGGAGCAGCGTCCCGTGTCTGCTGCCAGAGCTGGCCTGGAGGCAGCCTGAAGACATCGGAGAGGAAGTCCTTGAGGAGCCGGTGGAATCCCTTGACAGGGGCTGAAGGAGGAAGAGCTGGACGAGGCAGCTGGAGTTTCTCCGCTGCAAGGCCATCTCCCAGCAGGGCAACCTTCCAGGTTCATCTGATGGATGATCATCCTTTTCAGCTGGATAGCAGTAGCCAAATGAAGGGAATGCCTTCTTGAGGAGCACTGCAGAGCTCACCGTCCTGATGGAGTGGGGAGCTAGGGTCAGCAGCTGTAGGAAGTGGAATGCAGAGTGGTTTGAAGGGGGCCCGGTGCTCTCCCGGCCACCAGAAGGTAGATGCGTGGTTGGCACAAGGTGATGGAGCGAATGGGTAAGCTGGGCAAGGTTCCAAGTGTTTGTCAGGGATTTCCCCAGCATGTAGTGCTAGTGAAAGGAGGGGGAAGGAAAAGAGGGAGAGAGAAGAAGAAGAGGGAGAGGGAGAGAGAGAGGGAAGAGGTGAAGCAAGAGGAGAAGAGAGAGAAGAGAGAAGAGAGAAGAGAGAAGAGAGAAGAGAGAAGAGAGAAGAGAGGAAGAGAGAAGAGAGGAAGAGGAGGAAGATAAAGAGGAGGAGGAGGAGGAGGAGGAAGAGAAAGAGGAAGAGGAGGAGGAAGAGGAGGAGGAGGAGGAGGAAGAGGAAGAGGAAGAGGAGGAGGAAGAGGAGGAGGAGGAGGAAGAGGAAGAGGAAGAGGAAGAGGAACATACTTTTCAGCTGAATAGCAGTAGCAAAATGAAGGGAATGCCTTCTTGAGGAGCACTGCAGAGCTCACCGTCCTGATGGAGTGGGGAGCTAGGGTCAGCAGCTGTAGGAAGTGGAATGCAGAGTGGTTTGAAGGGGGCCCGGTGCTCTCCCAGCCACCAGAAGTTACATCTGTCGGTGGCACAAGGTGATGGAGTGAATGGGTAAGCAGGGCAAGGTTATTAGTGTTTGTCAGCAATTTCTTTAGCATGTACTGCTAGTGAAAGGAGGGAGAAGGAAGAGAAGGAGAGAGAAGAGGGAGAGGGAAGAGGTGAAGAAAGGAGGAGAGGAGAGGAGAGGAGAGGAGAGGAGAGGAGAGGAGAGGAGAGGAGAGGAGAGGAGAGGAGAGGAGAGGAGAGGAGAGGAGAGGAGAGGAGAGGAGAGGAGAGGAGAGGAGAGGAGAGGAGAGGGGAAGGCGAAGGGGAAGGTAAGTGAAGGGGAGGGGAGGGGAGGGAAGGGAAGGGAAGGGAAGCGAAGGGAAGGGAAGGGAAGGGAAGGGAAGGGAAGGGAAGGGAAGGGAAGGGAAGGGAAGGGAAGGGAAGGGAAGGGAAGGGAAGGGAAGGGAAGGGAAGGGAAGGGAAGGGAAGGGAAGGGGAAGGGAAGAGGAAGGGAAGGGGAAGGGGAGGGAAAAGGAAGGGGAAGGGAGGGAAGGGGAAAGGAAGGGGAAGGGGAAGGGGAAGGGGAAGGGGAAGGGGAAGGGGAAGGGGAAGGGGAAGGGAGGGAAAAGGAAGGGGAAGGGAGGGAAGGGGAAAGGATGGGGAAGGGGAAAGGAAGGGAAGGGAAGGGAAGGGAAGGGAAGGGAAGGGAAGGGAAGGGAAGGGAAGGGAAGGGAAGGGAAGGGAAGGGAAGGGAAGGGAAGGGAAGGGAAGGGAAGGGAAGGGAAGGGAAGGGAAGGGAAGGGAAGGGAAGGGAAGGGAAGGGAAGGGAGAGAAGAAGAGATCATCATCCTATCCTTCTATTATTCTGTGGTCTTCTGGGAGGCATGACCAGCCTGTGGGCCGAGGAGCCAGGTCTCGCTCAAATGCTCAGGGAACAGCCGATCGCCAGTGTTGGGGTCAGGAAGGAATTTTCCCCCGGGGCAGACTGGCCCTGGTCCCCGGGGTTTTTTTGCCTTCCTCTGCAGCATTGAGCATGACCACCTGTCAGAGCTCCTCTGGGCCCTTTTGGCTCGGTTCATGCCCACTGCTCTTGCCCTCCAAGGCACCACTCGTGCCCTGGCTTTCTCGGGTTCTTTCTCCCAGGGCAAGTTTGCAGCAGGAGCCAGCTCTCCTCCTTCTCCTTCTTCTATTAACATTTGTAATATTAATAAAATAAATATAAATGTAAATAAAAAAATAAAATAAAATTCTGTTTCCAGTTGTATCCTTTGTGTATGTGTCCCTGAAATATTATTTGGATCTAAAACCTCTCTGGCATTTCAGTCACTGGTGGCTTCCATGAAGAATTTTTTCCTCATATCCAATCTAAACCTCTCCGTGTGCAACTTGAGGCCATTTTCTCTTGTCCTATCACTTGCTACTTGGGACAAGAGACCAACACCCTCCATGACAAAACCTCCTTTCAGGCAGCTGTAGAGAGTAATAAGGTCTCCCCTCAGCCTCCTGTTGTCAAGGCTGAACAGCCCCAGCTCCCTCAACTGCTCCTCGTCAGACTGGTGCTCCAGACCCTTCACCAGCCTTGTCACCCTCCTCTGAACTCTCTCCAGCACCTCAATGTCTTCCTTGCCATGAGGGGCCTAAAACTGACCCCAGGACTCAAGGTGCAGCCTCACCAGTGCCCAGTACAAAGGGATGATCACTTCTCTAGTCCTGCTAAAGCTCTGATTGAATCAAGGCTTGAACACCTTGGTGTGACCCAGTTGGTGACAGGTTGGACTGCAGACTCCTGAGGTCCCTTCAACCTCAGTTCTCTCATGATCCCATTGTGATGTTGGGCTCTGTTTCAGACTGGAGCAGAGCAGGCGATGATGGGGCAGGATCCACCTGTGCTGTAGGTGACCATCTAAACCAACATCTCAGCCAGTGAACCAGCCAACCCCTCAGTGTGACTCGCTCTGGGCAACGTGTGAGGAGTCCTGGGCAGGGAAGGTTCAGAGGGCATGGGGCGCTGTGCAAGACACAACATGATCTTGGCTTAATGCTTGTAGGGCCATCAGAAGTCAGTTAATGAAAGAGTATTCCAGAACTGGGGCTGGCTTTAGGACACAAATGTCTTCAGCTCCAGGGACACAAACACCTGCTGCCAGTGTAGATGCCCCGGGAACCCCTGCCCAGGCTCCGCCTGCACTGCAAGGTGCTCTGGTCTCCCCAGGTCCTGTGTGAGAGATGCCAATCCCAGGCCAGCACCTCAGGTACACTGGGCCCCTCAAATGGCCCTGGCTGTTTATGGTGAGACAGCTGATGAATGATGTACTAAGGGATGGAGAAGAAATATTGGTCTTCCCCTGTACTTCTATTACCAACACTCTAGTATTTCATCTCCCTCGTCATTCAGGAGTTCCCACCTCTGCTGATTAAATGTCCCTGTCCAAGGACAACTTTCCAGCACTGTCTGGACGTTTGCCCTTCCCAGTGCTCTCAGGTTTCTCCTCCACTTGTTCTTTGGTCATTCAGTGGCCTCTCAACTGTCTGGTTTCTGCTTTGAGCTTCAGGGAGCTACAAACTTGCCCATTCTTCAGAGCTCTAATTAACATGGCAGTCAACACGTTCACTGTGTTTATTTCTATCCTCTCCTATCTCTCTGTCTAAACCAGTTCTTGTGTGGGTGTCCCTTGTGGATGCTGGACCTCACCAGATCCAGCTTACACACACAGCTGAGGAAAGTGTTTTGCTGTTTATTAAACTGATGTAGGAAAAGTGATGCAATCTCTGGTGGCCAATGAGAGAACCGGCAGACTGGGGGTGGGGGTGAGGAGCCAGGTTGTCCATACAGTGTCCAGCCTCAAGGACTGTTCTGCCTGTCCAGATGTCTTCAGGAGACCCTCGGGATCAATGTCCAGTGTAGAATGCTGCTGTCACTTCTTCTATACACTGAAAAATGACAAAAAACAAGCTTGAAATAATAAACCTCCTTCATTAAATCTTCTTTGAAACCTTCATCAGCAAGTGTCCCATTGAAACCTCTCCAGTTAGTTCTACATGTCTGGAAGATTTGAATGAAATTAAAGAAAGAAGCATTGCTCGTTAGGTCTTTCTGTGTTTTAATGAGACCCGTGGCGTATTTGGTGCTGAGTCCATGAACCTCAGATACCAAGGACAGACTGAAGAATCTGCTCAAGAAGTCCAAGTCAGAACAAACTCCAAAGTACCTTGAAGCATTAATGGCCCCACTGAGGGCTGTTACTGACAAAGCCTCCCCAGGGACTTCTTAGAGCAGATAATTGGAGGCAGTGATTGCATCAGGCAAAGGCAAAGTGCAGCAGCTCTGATGCTGAGAAAGCCCTTGGTTTGTCTGATGAAGGACAATGGCCAAGCCTTGAGCCCCTGCCCCTGGGAAGGGAGATCCTGTCCCTCACGTGTGGGTCAGGTTCTTCCTGGGGCTGTGGGGAGCGCGATGCCCAGTGCAGGACAATGGTGTGACACTCCCTGGGGGTGCAAGGAGGCAATGGGGAGCCATGGCCATGACAACCATGTGTCTCCTCTTTGGCCTTACTGGCAGGGACATCAGCCATAGCCAAGGGGACAAAGACCTTGTGTCTTTCAGGGACATCCAGCCTTGCCAGTGCCCTTGGTGATGTTCACCACAGTCCATCCTGCACTGTCCCAGGCCTGTGGCTGTTTCCCCACAGGCTGCAGACACCCCATGCGCTTCCCCACCTTGTTCTCAGCCCAGTGTGTCCCCACCTGTGCTGCTGTCTCTCCATCCACACCAACTGTTCCTTGAAACACAAAGCCATGGCTGATCCAGAGTCCCTTTGAATGACCACAGCACTGCACTCAGAATGACATTTCTTGATCCTGAGCTCCACTCTGGACCTCCAGAGCTGCAGTTTCTGATGGTTTTGCTTTCTCTTGCTGTTTCCCAACAAAAACAAACAAAAAAAAAAAATTAAAAATTGACACCATATTGGAAAGTGATTTTCAAGTTTTCTGAAGCTACTACTGCCCTTTCTTGTCATGGTGTTACCACAAACACTAACCAAGACCATGAGAGCTGCTCACATCCTGCTCCCAGTCCCCAGGTGGGATAAGGGAGAGAACTGAATGGGAAGGGAGAAGATTGTGGGTTTAGACAAAAAAATTAATAAGACAATAAAAACAATACATTACTATTAATAATATACTTGTACTAAGATATACGTAAAGTAAAATATATGACACTCAGTGCCATATTCCACAGAACTCCCATTGTGCTGAAGGGGCAGCCCAAAAGAAGAGAGCACCCTGGTCCTGAACAGCTGATCCCAGCAAGAGAAAGTACAAGTGCAAAAGGCAGAGAGGCCCAAGGGCCAATTGAAAAACCGCAAAACATCATAAAACTGAACTAATACCGAACTCCCAATAGAATGGAACTTCCGAACAGAGCTAACCAATGTAGCCAGAAAACCAAAACAAACTGGCTGGAAAAGGCACCTCCAGCTTTATACCGAGCATGACGCTAATGGTAGAGAATAGCTCATTGATTGACCTGCATGTCAATCAAGGTGCTGTCCTATCTGTGCCCCCTCCTACCAATTGCACCTGCAGCTGCACTCCAGAGAACTCCTTGGTTTCACTGACAATAGTCAAGGTAAGTTAAATAGAAGTAGATAAATTAATTTAAGAAAATATACTCAGTGCCATCCCCCGTGTAACTCCAGTCACACGGAGCAGCCAGTCCTGCAGAAGGGAGCACCTTGGTCCTGAACAGCCCATCCCAGCAAGAGAGAGCAAAAGGGCAACAGGCAGAAAGGCCCAAAGGCCAACGGTAAAATGGCAGAACGGCAAAAGGCGGAACTGACATCGAACTCCTGACAGAATGAAACTTCTGAATGGAACTGACCAAACCAGCTGGAAAACCCAAAGTAACGGATGTAACAAGCCCTAAAAGCCGGCTCCAGCTTTAGACTGAGCATGACACTAATCATAGGGAATATTTCATTGATCAGCATGCATGTCAATCCAGGTGCTGTCCTGTCTGTGTCTTCTCCTGCCAATCTGCATCTGCAGCTGGATGGTCAAAAAAAGTCCTTGGTTTCCCTGACAACAGCCAAGATATCAGTGAGTTCTGACATTCCTTTCATAGCAAATGGCAAACACTGTAAAGCTGCTAAAAGACAAAATGAACTCTATCCCAGGGAAGAAACAGCATTATCTTATTATTCTCATAGTAAATCTAAACAAAAGACTGTACTGGCTGTGAAGGAGAGAGGTTCAAAATGCATGAAGAAAATTAACTCAATTTCAGTAAAACCAGCACGTTTCCTCAGGCTCCCCTTCAGCAGGCTAAAGAAGTTTGGGTCTCTCAACATCTCCACACATGACCCAGACTTTCTCTGGCCACACGGCAGCTCCTCCCGTTCCTCCAGAATGGGGAACCTCACACTGGGACACACGGCTCCAGATGTGACCACACCCGTGCTGAGTCACGATGGGCAATAACTGCCCTTGTCTGGGTGGCCACGCTCCTCCCAGTGCAGCCCAATGTGCTCATGGGCATGTTCCTGTTTAGCACCACTGAGAACTGGCTGAACATCCAGGCTCAGAGTGTTGTGACCAGTGGCGCAAAGCCCAGCAGGAGGTACCATGAGGAGCACTGAAGGACACCATATCCCCACCCAACATCTTCTCCTACAGGTGTCTCTTGGGTCCCTGGAACCACCTCAGTGACAAGGGGGAGAGCACTGCCTGTATGGGGTGGAGGAGATGGGGTCTGGAATGAGGGTCCACGGGCAGTTTCTCCTGGTTGTTCATGCAGCAACAAGATGGGCTGGATATTTGGAGAGAGGAACTCTTCCTAAGGGCCTCCAGTGGGCTTGGGGATGATCTAGATGCATTCAAGGACTTTTACGTCCTTGTTGTAATAATATGTGGGTCCCAGAACTGCACACAGCTCTAGAGGTGAGGCTGCACTAATGCTGAATACAGCAGCATAGTCACCTGTTTTGAACCACATGGCCATGCTGTGTTTGATGCACCCCAAGATGGGGGTTACTGTCTTGACTCTTGGTGGACAGTGTTGCCTCCTATTGACCCTGTGGCCAACCATCACGCCAGATCCCTTTCTGCAGGGCTGCTCTCCAGCCGCTCTCTCCCAATCTACACTTGCACTCAGTGTTACTCCATCCCAGGTGAACAATCCAACACTTGGACTTGTTCAATTTCATGCCAAGTGCTGGGTTCTGCACTTGGGTCACAACAACCCCAGGCAGCACTACGGGCTCAGGGAAGAGCGGCTGGATATCTGCCCAATGGAAAAGGCCCTGGCGGTGTTGATGGACAGTGACTGAACATGAGCCAGCGTGTGCCCAGGTGGCCAAGAAGGCCACCAGCATCCCAGCATGCATCAGGAATAGTGTGGCCAGCAGGACCAGGCAAGTGATCGTGCCTCTGTTCTTGGCACTGGTGAGGATGCACCTCAAATCCTGTGTTCAGTTTTGGGCCCCTCACTACAAGAAAGACCTTGAGGTGCCGGAGTGAGTTCAGAGAAGGGCAACAAAGCTGGTGAAGGGTCTGGAGAACAAGTCAGATGGGGAGCAGTGGAGGTAACTGGCGCTGTTTTGCCTGGAGAAAAGAAGGCTGAGGGGAGATCTTATTGCTGTCTACAGCTACCTGAAAGGAGGTTGGAACATGGAGGGTGTTGGTCTGTTCTCCCATATGGCCATTGCAGAAGCAGAGGAAATGGCCTCAAGTTTCACCCAGGAAAATTCAGTTCATATATTAGGAAAAATTTCTTCACGGAAGAGTTTGTGAGGCATTGGAACAGGCTGCCCATGGAGTGGTTGAGTGAACATCCCTGAAGGTGTTTAAAAGACATACAGATGAGGTTCTTAGGGACATGGTTTAGTGCCAGAGTTAGGTTAATAATTGGACTCAATGGTCTTGAGAGTCTCTCCCAACTTAAATTATTACATGATCTCTTTGGGATGAGAAACGTGATGGGGCAGCTCACCCAGATGGAGTACTGATATGGACGGATGGACAGATGGGTGGATAGATAGATAGATGGATTGGGACAGAGAGGAGGATCAGCCTATCAGCCTAAGGCCTGGGGCCAGCCATGGCATGATGGAAGCAAGGCCAGCCCCGCTTTGTCCCCTGCTCTTGTTTCCAAGAGGTCCTTTACACCCGTTGGTGTCAGCCCTCCTGTGCCAGCCCCTCTCACCAGCACACGACTCCTGGCCAGGAGCTCTTCATGCTGCTCCTGCTACCGCAGTGACAGAGCAGCCTGCCCTGAGCTTTGGAATGCAGAGACAGGGTTCTGTGGGTCATTCATTCTCCTGTTGAAGCACAGAGCACAGGGAGCAGGCTGTGGTGCCTGGAAACCACAGCGAGACAGTCCAAGGCAGATCACTGAAGGTCCTTCACCATCTCCAGGAACAATGAGCACCCACAGATGGACACTCAAACCAGCACCATGACGTAACATGGTGCCCCAAGTCCTCCCCTGAGCCATGAAAAACACAAGTACGGCAGCATGGCCTTGTGGGGGAAATTTATTCAGGCTGACCACAGCTTTGGAAGAAGAGCCCAAGCTCCAAATATTGAGACTGAGGAAATCCCCTTTTGTGGGGTGTTTCAAAAAGATGGCCCCAATTTCAGAAATACAGTGATTTCAAAATGGGTCCACACCTGTATTACAGAGAAGTGACACAGGACATCAGCTGTACCAGGGCCCCAGAAACAGGTAGAGAGGCCTCTGAGTCACTGCTCTGGAGAAGTGCCGTGGGTGAAGAAATTCCTTGACAAACATGGTTATCACAGATAAAATGCACAATGCACAGGAGGTTCCTGAGATGAACTGGAAATCACTTCTAAAGAGACATGGGTAACTTATTGTTGCCGACAGAAAAATGACTGAATCAGCTTCTTCAGGGACACTTTCATCTCCTGGTTCCTCATGCTGTAGATGAGAGGGTTCACTGCTGGAGACACCACCAAGTACAGAACTGACACCACCAGGTCCAGGGATGGGGAGGACATGGAGGGGGGCTTCAGGTAGGGAAACAAGGCAGTGCTGAGAAACAGGGAGACCACGGCCAGGTGAGGGAGGCAGGTGGAAAAGGCTTTGTGCCGTCCCTGCTCAGAGGGGATCCTCAGCACGGCCCTGAAGATCTGCACATAGGACACCACGATGAACACAAAACATCCCTCGAAAAAAAAAAAAAAAACAACACTAAACATGAGAAGCTGCTGCCCCAGTGCCAGGGCTGCCTGCCCCAAGCTGCCACCTGCAGCAAAGGGTTTATCTTTCCATGTCTTTCCTGCACACATACAGTGCCCCATGCTTCTCCTGGAACATCCCGTCTCCCCACAGAGCCCTTTCCCAAGAGAGCTGAGCTATGCTGACCTGGCCAGCTGTTCCTGCCCCCCTTCCCACGCTCCATACAGCTCCGAACTGCAGAGCAAGTGGGCTGTGGTGCCCAGGGCCATGGGTTGAGTCCACAGATTCACATTGGTCAGGGTGGGAGGAAGACCCAGCTCAGGGTGGGTCCTGCTCACTCCCCCTCAGCACACAGACATGGCTCCTGCAGCCCCAGAGATCCCAGAGAGAGGATTCTGGGCAAACAAGTCAGTGCGGGGTCCTTTATTTCATTTATACACACAGAGAGTACAGCTCCTTATTTAGAAAAAGACAACGGGTCACACCAGACAGGTAGATATGGACATAGATATAAGATGAAAAATAATTTTGGTTGTGGGTAGCATTAATACAAGAAAGAATACCTAAAACCAAAGAAAAAAAAAAAAAAAGTACAAAACTCAGGTTGAACTGGTATGAGTTATATTACAAGTGACATGCAGAAGCAGGAGGTCAGTTCATTACTGCTTTTGAAAAGCAAACATTCATCACTTTCCTTATAGACTCCTTGAGTTCCCTGTTCCTCATGCTGTAGATGAGGGGGTTCACTGCTGGAGGCACCACTGAGTACAGAACTGACACCACCAGATCCAGGGATGGGGAGGAAATGGATGAGGGTTTCAGGTAGGCAAACATGGCAGTGCTGACAAACAGGGAGACCACGGCCAGGTGAGGGAGGCAGGTGGAAAAGGCTTTGTGCCGTCCCTGCTCAGAGGGGATCCTCAGCACGGCCCTCAAGATCTGCACATAGGACACCACTATGAACACAAAACACGCAAATGCTAAACAGGCACTAACCACAATAAGCCCATGTTCCCTGAGGTGGGAGTGTGAGCAGGAGAGCTTGAGGATCTGGGGGATTTCACAAAAGAACTGGCCCAGGGCATTGCCCTTGCACAGGGGCAGTGAAAATGTATTGGCCGTGTAGAGCAGAGCATTGAGAAACCCAGTGGCCCAGGCAGCTGCTGCCATGTGGACACAAGCTCTGCTGCCCAGGAGGGTCCCGTAGTGCAGGGGTTTGCAGATGGCAACGTAGCGGTCGTACGACATGATGGTGAGGAGATAAAACTCTGCTGAAATGAAAAACAAAAACAGAAAGACCTGCGCAGCACAACCTGAATAGGAAATGGCCCTGGTGTCCCAGAGGGAATTTGACATGGATTTGGGGACAATGGTGGAGATGGAGCCCAGGTCGAGGAGGGCGAGGTTGAGCAGGAAGAAGTACATGGGGGTGTGGAGGTGCTGGTCCCAGGCTATGGTGGTGATGATGAGGCCGTTGCCCAGGAGGGCAGCCAGGTAGATGCCCAGGAAGAGCCAGAAGTGCAAGAGCTGCAGCTCCCGTGTGTCTGTGAACGGCAGGAGGAGGAACTGGGTGATGGAGCTGCTGTTGGACATTGGCTGCCTGTGGGCATGAGGACCTGTGCAAGGAGGAAAGACAGTGACAAGTTAGGGGAGACTTCTCTGGGGAAAATATGTTGTTTCTCATGGAAAACCCCTTCCCTGATGGAGGGATGTTTCAGCTCATTCTCTTTGTCTATGAAGTGGGAAAAACAGTTCATCACAGTTTAAAATGCAGCTTGGTCATCTGGTTTCCATCAACACAGCTCTGGGGCAAGACCCCCCTGAGTTGGTGTCAGAACAATAAGTGACCGACACTCGCACACCAACCCCAGAGAGCAAGAGCACCAGAAACAGGTGGAGAAACAGGGAAGGACACTGCAGTGCTACCAGAAGATAAAGCAAGGACAGAAAGGCAGATGGGCATGCTGTGGAACCTTCTCCTGACCCGGCTGTGCTGCTGCCACTCACATGATGACACTGGAGAGCAAGTACTTTTAGCACCTTTTTTGAGTACCCCGTTCCAGGAACCCTTCACCTGGAGGTCCAGCTGCTGAGGTGGAGACTCGTGACCTGGACCCCATGGCTTTGGGGCAGAGGGTCTGCTGGGGAGGAGAGGAGACCAGGGGTTGCACTGGGAAATGTGTCTGCACTGCAGGGGATGGCAGGGGGGTTCCTAAATCCCGTCCCTGGCATATCTGGTAGGAGCTCCCTCTCCCTCTCCCTCTCCCTCTCCCTCTCCCTCTCCCTCTCCCTCTCCCTCTCCCTCTCCCTCTCCCTCTCCCTCTCCCTCTCCCTCTCCCTCTCCCTCTCCCTCTCCCTCTCCCTCTCTCAGTGTCTTCTCCAAAGAGAGAAATAAATCCCCACCTCCCACTGCACACCCAGCCGACCAAGAGTGAAAAACTGACAGCACAGACTCCTTCCCTTGCAGAGGTTCCTGTATTGATGTTGTTGTTCAGAAGGACCCTCTGCCATGTCTGTGGGGGGATCTGGAGCTCTGAGCAGCCCTGACCCACACAGCCCCCTTCAACCCCACAAGCTCCCTGCCTGCCCTGCCGGGGGTCGCTCCTTCCACCCACAGCTGCTGCCATGGGATCTCCCGGGCAGGCTGAGCGCTGACCCTGGCAGGCGGCAGAGTCCCTGCCCGGCACAGCCCTGGGGTGCAGGGACCCTGCTCTGCAGGACAGCCCTGGGCACCCCTGGGTGCTCACCCGGCTTCACAGCTGTTCAACATGGCCGGACAAGAGCCCCGTCCTTACAGACCCCACAAGCTGTGCCTGTGCCAGTTTCAGGAGATGCCTCCAGGAGCTACAGCTGCACTGCCCTGCACCCAGAGACTTACCATGGCGAGGGCTGCAAAGGTTTCTCCTCCAGTGAGCTCTCAGTCATCCTCCCAGTCCTGACCACCTTTAATCTCTCTGTGCCTTGCTCGTCTCCCGAGATCCCCAGGCAGAGCCCTCAGCCCTGCTGCGTGTGCAGAGGAGCTGCTCCTGGGCAGAGCTGTCTCTCTGCAGCGCTGCCGCTGCCATGAGCTCCCTGTGTCCCAGGAGCCCAGCCCAGCTCAGCAGCACAGGAGCAGCCCAAGGTGCTTTAATGACCCCTCTGGTGGGTTTGGTGCTGAGTCCATGGACCTCAGACCCTGGAGGAGTTGAAGAAACTTCTCAAGAATTCAAAGTTAGATTCAGACTCCAAAGTTTCTTGTAATGTTAATCAGTCCCACTGAGAAACACTAGTGAGGAACTGACCCCACGGTCAGTTAGAGCAGAAAACTGGAGGCTGAGATGGCAGTTCAGGAAAAGCAAAGTAAAGGTATCTCTGATGGTCAGTAAACCTGGATGTGTTTCATTAATCAGCGGGACAAGTCTGAGCATCTTCCTTCCTTTGCTGAGATCTCTCCATCCTCCCCAGCTGGTCCTTGAAGCACAAAGCCTTGGGCTGATGCAGACTCCCTCTGCTGACCTGCTCCCCCACAGCACTGCCCTTCCATCACATTCCTTTCTGCTCATGTCCAGCCTGGACCTCCCCAGCTGCACTTTGGGCCATTATTTCTTTCTCAAGCTCTTTCCCACTATGCAGAAACCTCCACCATCTCTGAAACCGCCCTTCAAGCACTCTCAGGCTACTCCTGCACTGCTGCAGCCTCCCCAGCGCTGCTGGGCCAAAGCAGCCCAGGTCCCTCAGCACCCCACACCATGTGCACAAGGTGCTGAACCTGCCTTGGCACAGCCCTGCACTCTGCAGTTCCTCCCTGCTGCTCCAAACTGGGAAGCCGCACACTGGCACACACCCGTGTGTGTGGGTCACACCAGTGCTGAACCGAATGGGACGAGAACTGCAGGTGTCTGGGTCCCCACGCTCCTCCTCATGCAGCCCCGTGTGCAGCTGCCTTGTTCATGGTGAGCGTGCACCACGGGCTGGTGTGGGGACCTTGTAGTGCCCAGGCCCTTCTCCTCAGGGTCACTGCTCAGCGTGTCAGGTCCTGCTCTGTCCTGATGGATGGGGTTGTTCTCCTGCCCCGATACAGAACTGGTCACTTCCCTTTTTAAATCTTTAGAGCTTTCTGATGGGCGAACACCACATTTTCTCAAGGTATGCACTGTCCCTTGACTGAAGCTCCATTTGTTCAGCTCATAATGTTTGCATGCAGATGGCTTATCCTGATAAGGGGGTCTCTCCCAAGATACCAGGATGTGGAGTTGACGGGCACTACAAATACCACCTCCTGCAGAAACTGTGGGGCCTTGGGCGTCTGATGCTCATAATGCCAGATGTCTGGACTTTGAGGGGAAGTTTCCCTTCATATGAGAGACCAGCAGGAATGCGTGGAGCTCTGCCTGGGGACAGATGATGTCAGCTGAAGGTTGAGGAGTCAGCATGAGAGGGCAGAACAACATGGGCAATGTTGAGGTGACTGGACATCACCTATACACTCACTGATGAGGAAGAGGAATGAGATGAGGCCTCCTTCAGACAAATGAAAGAAGCCTCATGTTTCCAGGGCCGTGTCCTCATGGCAGATCTGAGATATCCCAATATCTGCAAGGTACCAGCCATCCAGGAGGGTTTGGAGCTCATTGACAACATTTCCTGACACGGGTGACTGAGGAGTCAGTGGGGTGAGGTGCCCTGTGGGACTTCACACTTACAAACCAGAAAGAGTTGGTCAGGATGGAACAGTCAGGGATGGAAAGTGGAGCTGAGGCTCCTGGGAGATGAGAACAAGGCCAAGAGCAGGATTTCAGGAGAGCAAGCTTTGGCCTCCTGAGGGACCTACTTGGGTCCTATGGGATATGACCTTGGTGTCTGCAGAGCTTTTCTCTCCCATCTCCTCCCTCCTCTCTCCCAACTGCTGTTGTGCAGCGTTTTTTACCCTTTCTCAAATACAATATCCCAGAGGTGCTGCCAGCATCACTGAGTGGCTCAGATTTGGCAAGGAGTGGGTCCATCTTGGAGCAGCTGAAATCAGCTCTGTCTGACATTGGTCAAACTCCTGTTGTCTTGTCAGAGAGGTGACAACCGTAGCACAGCCACACTCACCCCCAGTTCCAAGACTTTGCCATGTAAGCCCAGTACAGGGTGACAACATGTTGTGTGCCACAAATTACTTGATCATGGAGAAGAAATGGATCTTCTGTCAGCAACTCCAGCAACTCACCAGTCAATGAGTACGTTCCTATGGCGAACTGTAATTGCTCTGACATTCACTGGTCAGGCAAAGCTGCAGCTGCCAACAGTCCAAAGGATCTTGGGTCAACTGCTTAACATGGCTGCCTGATGGGCCAACAAGGGTGATGCTCGTCTGGATCTGGAACTGGAAAACAATGAAACCGTGGTGATGGATGTGAACATCAGTGTCCACCTTGGCTGTCGTGACCAGGACACAGTGGGGTCCCAGGCACCAGAGGGGAGAGAGGAAGGCCAGCAGCAGAGCACAGGCTGGTGGGCTCCAAAGGAAATACTGGGGGATGGTGGGCAAAGTGGTGACATGGAAGTAGATCTGAAGGCTGAAGGAGCTCAGGAAATCTGATAATCCTTACAGGACAGCCTGCTCTAAGCACAAGAATGATCTCTCCAAGTACCCATGAACAAAAGCATTTATCTTGTGAGGCTGCTCATTTGAACTGATGGAGCTGCAGGGCAAAAAGGCCGCACACAGGAGGTGGGAGCAGGGGAAGCTGCAAAGGAGGAATTTAGAAACCTTGTCCATGGATGTGGGGATGATGCCAAAGCTGCCCTGGACTTGATACCTGCACGGGAAGGGCAGCAAGATGAGCTGACAGAGATTCACTTGCAGTAAGAGAATAGACAGGGTGAACGTGGGCCTGCTGCAGAACTTCATAAGAGTAGAATCAGACAGGACTGAGGTTCTTCATGGCTTCTTTGCCTCCATCTTCACCAGCAAGGTCTCCTGGGCCTTTGTTCCTGAAGGCAGGAGTCTGGAGAACACCCAGCAGTGGATGGGGCTCAAGTCAGGGGTGACCTGAGCAAACTCAGACACCGTTACAGAACAGGAGATGGGTCACTTGACCAGCTCCTGAACACAAGTATCGCTGTGCACAGCACCTGAGATTGCCAGGAACACCCACCTCTTGGTCCAGAGGAGTGTGACTCCTCCTGAGGTGTCCTGGACTATCTCCTGATTCACATGCTGATTTAGGCACCCACTTTTCTGACATATTTAGTCTTTATCAGGAGACGCTCCATTTCGATATGAACTGGAGTCTGCTGATACCACCTGTTCTGGAAAGGGAGGGAAGGGCGAGCAGGGAAGGGAATAGAAGAAATTTGGCTTTATTGCTATTTATTATGCAAATGCTCTCTGTTTGGCTATTCCTGAAATCCCCCTAATCATCCACACAAGACTTGAAGCCTTTAGGATAATGATGCACAGACCCTTGGCTTCTAAGAGCATTTTAAATCTTAATGAGCCCTCTGCTGCCATGATCCTGAACTGCAGCTACAGAAAGAATGAACAAACCTCTAATGAAGTGAAAGGCAGAAGCAAACCCCAACTTTCTGAGGGTGTTTGGACCCCATGAAGGGCCATCACTGACACAGCTGTGAAGGAAACAACCAGTGCAGGTCCCTGTCCCTGGAGGCTGCTGAAGGAAAGACTTGGAGACACTGGTTCCAGGTGGTGAGGGCCATGTGGAGGTGGCTCTGGTGCCATGTCAGCCCTTGATGCTTGTTCATCACCAGAATGGCTGAGCCCTGACCCCTGGGACCTGGTGGATTTTTCTCCAATGTTTTTCAAGGCTTTTTCTGTGGTCAGTGTGAGTGTTTTGTGTTTTGGGGGTGGGTTTTATGTCAAGTGCTGTTGCTTTAACTGCAAGGTTCCGGTGTTCTGTGGAGTTGGAAATGCTCGTGAATATCTCATAACTCATCCAGCTTCTTTCATACACCTGGCAATGGTCACCAGTCACCTCAATGTCCCAATCCCACACTTGCTTGAATCCTCTGTTTGGATCCATACCCATCACTCCAGGGGGTTCATGGATCCACCAGGCTCATGGATGATTCCTGAGGACCATCCAAGTGTGGGCAGTGTAAGAGAGGAGCAGAGCAGGGTCAGCTCTTGGGCCATGACTGAGCACAGCCACCCCAGCAGCAGCCGTTCCCCATCTCCCAGGCACAGCCATGCCCACAGCATGCAAATGGCACTGCCATACAGGATTAGCCCAAGAGAGGCCTTTCTTCCTTCCGTATTCCCAGGAAGATCTTCCTCCTGTTCCTCCTCCACCTGCAGACATCAACTGCTTTCCATTTCTGGGCTCAGACATGGCTGGAAGGGTTCACTGAAGCCATCAGCCATCTCATTGCTTCTCCCTGACATGTCCTGACCCTCTCCCACACCTACAATGGCCAATCACGGCTGCTCAGGCCTCCCGCTCTTCAGAAGAGGCCTCGAGCTTCTTGGTTCTTCCTGGTGCTTATTATGAACTTCCTCGCTCTCTCCAGAGTTCATGGTGAGCTTTCTTGTCCATAACAGCCCCTTTATGACCATGTCTCACTAAATGGTTGTGTTTGTATGATCATTTGTGCAGAAAGGGCAGTCACAGGACACCACCCAATATGTCAAAGCTGATGCCGAGTGAAATGCCGTAAAGCCCTGATGAGTTCCCCTGTGTCTGTGTCTCTCCTGGAAGGAGTCTGTCCCGAGAAGGGGATCCAGCTCCTGCCACTCTCTGCAGAGGCACATGAGCAGTGTCCATCACCTGGGGACACAAAGGGTGACGTTTGCCAGACACCCTTCATCTGAACCACTTAGATGTGTGCTTGTGGATGAGGTATGGAGCCTTATAGTGCAAATACCTATTCAATTGTCATTGCCAGAGTGCACAGATTGCCACAGATGCAGAGTACTATTTTACAGATATGTAAATATAAGCATATACGACTGACATTCTTAGACAAATTACACAAACACCTAAAGGATTATTCATGCCTTTTAACATGATTATCCTCAGAAGTCCCACCAGCTTTACATCTCAGGAAATGGGATCCAGAGTCCAAGGGCAGGATGGTTTGGGCTCTGTGCTGCGATCTGGAAACTGAAACGTGCTCCCATCTCCCAGCCCCCTGCCCTCCTCAGTGAGGGTGTGAGACATTCTGCCAGCGAGGGCTGAACTCACAGCCATGACCAGTATCTTATGTCCAACTGCAGCCAATGGTGTCCTGCCAGCTCAGGATTGGAGCTTCCATTGCTGGAGGTGTTTAAAAGACGTGGAGATGTGGCACTTTGGGACATGGTTTAGTGGTGGACTGGGCAGTGTTTGATTTACAGTTTGACTCCATGTTCTTAATGGTCTTTTCTAGCCTCAATGATTCTGTGATTCTTTGATTTGGGTTGAAAGCATTTCAGTTCCATCACCTCCAGGTTCCCTCAGAGGCTGCTGTTGTGTGGCACAACTGTCCTGGCTCTCCAGGCAGGTTGGGCACTGGGTGGTGTCTGCATTGGCAGTTTTCCCCTTCCTGGGGTAAGAGGCTCTTGAGCAGAGACAGTTGCAGAGATCTGGGTCACAGGGGTTTGCAGCAATCCTGTCAAACTCTGAGCAGGATGAGCTTTGGAGCCCAGGAAAAATGGAAATGCTCTGAAGGATGTTTGTGAACAGTGGTGCTGTCACTAGTAACAGTAACAGGGAACTCCTTATTCTCACTGATGATCATGATGAACTAAAGCTCTTTAATTTCATTCCTAACAGTCATTCTTGCTTTTCAAAACATTTACTACACCTCAGTAGTTGTGTCTTCAAAGAAGCTCTTAGAACAATGATTTTTCTCTCACTTTTTTTTTTAAATCATTTAAAGACTACCACTCTTGGACAGAATTACCCCAAAATCAACCTTCTTTCATAACTTTTCTCCTTTTTTTATCCTGGTGTGCAGTGGAGGTGGTATAGGGGAATAGTTTCTTTTTGAGACAAAGAAGGCCAAGGAACAGATCCCAGGTCAGTGCAAAGCACAAAGGAAGCCAGAATCTTTATGTGTGTGCACTGACACACACTGTCACCTGCATTTCCAGTCTCTGCAGTCCCAACTGTGCAGCAGAGTCTGGAGTTCTGAGCTCCCTTCATCTGCCCTGTGTGACACGTGTAAAATGGAACCACCCCAGTCCAATGGCTGGTTTTGATTCTCTTCACAACCTGAAGCACCACATGGGTCAGGAGACAAGCCAGGATACCCAACCAGGACTCACATGCTCTGCTCTTACAGTTCAGGTGTTCCCGGGAATCTCAGCAGACATGTCACGCTGATATCTGGGTGCAAGGAGCTGGTCAAGTGCCTCATCTCCATTTCTGTAACGGTGGCTTTGCTGCCTGGCTGATGTGCAGACTGTGTACATGGATGCTGACACCTCTTGAACAACCTGCTCTGAAAGGATTAACAAGGAGGGTTGTTCTTTCTGCAAGGGCATTAGGAGAGCAAAAAAGACCCTGGACTGGGGCAAATGAAAAGGAATGCAAAAGTTGTGGTCAGGACTGTTTGGAGGCACTTGTAAAGCAGCCCTGCACATGTAAATTATTCCTTTGGTCAGGGAGAACCTGAGAGCTGTCCCTAAATTGAAAACATGAAGGGAAAGGAAGGACAGTGTCCTTCAGGCTCAAAGGGACCTCGGGAGGTGTCTTGACCAACCTCCTGCTCACAGCAGGGTCAGACCAGATTGCTCAGGGCTTTATCCAAACTGGATATCACTTTCTGGACAGAGTGGGTGCGCACTCCTGGGAAACAGCTTCCAGTGCTTGACTGTCCTCAGGACTGGAAAGTTTCTCCCTTTCTACAGCACCTTTCCAAGCCCAACCATCCAGATTGGTTTTACTCATCTACTTGCACACTAACACAGACCATAATATCCTACCTTGGACAAAAGAATATTGCAGGGGATGACACTGAATGTCTTGCTGACTTCCAGGTAACAGACCACCAATGTTCTCTCCACATCCACAACCCTGTCCTTTCCTCAGAGAAAGCAAAGAGGATGGACAGGCACAACCTGCCCTGGGCAAACCCCGTCACCTTCTCTTCCAGACACCCAGAAATGGGGTCCCAGTGGACATGCTCTGGGGCACAGCCCTTAGTTCCCTGCTCACCCATTGGCCATTTTGAAAAGTGCACACACTGTGTGAGAGCTGCCAGTGGTCAGGGAGTCCCCCCAGTCTCCATGGGCTTTCCAAGATGGTGGAGAGTGGCCTCACTGTGACATCGTCCTGCTGTCCCAGCTCCTGGGATGCTGGCCCTGCTGTCCCATAGACTGGAGAGGATTGTGTTAGTTCCAGTGACCACAACTTGATCCACATCCACTGCTGGTTGTTCTGCCTCCAGTCACAGAGGCCTGGGACACATGACTGGTGAAGAGGGAGGACAAGAGATACAGAGAATATCAGTTGTTTCACATATTAAATTCATAAGTGTCCACACAGTGTCTTTGTTTCTCCTTTAACTGTTCCTGTAGTAGTAACATCTCATTATGGGGCCCTTGAATTGCCTTACAGGTCTGGACTGAGTTTTGATCTGGACTGTTGCTGTGCTTGGAGGCTGCTGTCCTTGAGACCAGATGAACTCACTCCTGCCACCCTGCCTGGCAGTTCATTCCATCCGTGTCACAGCTCTGTCTGCAGCACTGACAGCTCCAGCTCCCCAGTCAGGTCCCTGGCTGAGGACATTGCCTCACATCTGGGCTGAGCCACCCCAGCTGTGGCACCAGCCCAGCTCTGACCTGCCACAAGAAACCTGGTACCAAGTGTCCAAGAGCCCATGTGTGCAAAGGCTTTGCATCAGAGCACAGACATGACATGGCCAGAGACCGATGAATGTCTCTCTAGACCTAGGAGTGTAAAACCAGAACAAAATGCCTAAGTTCATTCAAATGAAGATATTCCTCCCCTAGCCTGGAGAAATTAGATACTTTGCTGTAACATTCCTGATGTCCTGTCTAATGATGGGACAAGAAAATATGATTTACCGATTTATTTTTTAAAATGAAAAAAACAATGCTGGAAAGAAGTGTCTCTGAAGAGGAGAGAGAATCAACACCACTGATTACTTAAACTGTGAAGCTGTGCCAGTGGAGGCCCAGGGACACCTGGAGGAGCCCAGAGGAGACAGAGAAAGGGACATCATGGGCTGCTCCTGTGCTGCTGAGCTGGGCTGGGCTCCTGGGACACAGGGAGCTCATGGCAGCGGCAGCGCTGCAGAGAGACAGCTCTGCCCAGGAGCAGCTCCTCTGCACACGCAGCAGGGCTGAGGGCTCTGCCTGGGGATCTCAGGAGACGAGCAAGGCAGAGAGAGATTAAAGGTGGTCAGGACTGGGAGGATGACTGAGAGCTCACTGGAGGAGAAACCTTTGCAGCCCTTGCCATGGTAAGTCTCTGGGTGCAGGGCAGTGCAGCTGTAGCTCCTGGAGGCATCTCCTGAAACTGGCACAGGCACAGCTTGTGGGGTCTGTAAGGACGGGGCTCTTGTCAGGCCATGTTGAACAGCTGTGAAGCCGGGTGAGCACCCAGGGGTGCCCAGGGCTGTCCTGCAGAGCAGGGTCCCTGCACCCCAGGGCTGTGCCGGGCAGGGACTCTGCCGCCTGCCAGGGTCAGCGCTCAGCCTGCCCGGGAGATCCCCACGGTGCTGTGGGGAGAAACTGTGGGGGGGGAAGGAGCAAGATCTGGCAGGGCAGGGTCGTGCTGTGGAGAGGGTGCTGTATGGGTCAGCACTGCTCACAGCTCCAGATCACCCCTGGCATGTTTCCAAGTGGATGCCCCAATGACAAGATCAATGCAAGGATTACCAGACAGATAAGGAGCTTTCCTGAGCCTGTCTTTTCAGTTTCCTCTCCCAAGGGGTGGGGGGTGAAGGAAAGGATAAAATGAAAAGGAGCTCTCATGCTTAAACACGTCACTGAGACTCCTGAACTGCAGCTCTGAGTGATCAGTCCATCTGCCAGAAGGCTCATGACATCCCTTCACCACCCCTCTGCCTGTGCACAGCACCTGCACCACCTTGGCTGGACCCGTCAGCCTTAGTCTGACCTGTCCTGTTTTCCAGCCTGCAGACAGGAAGATGCCCCCAGGCAGTGCCCTGTGAACAGGCAGGATCTGTAGGGCCAGGGGGAGGGCACAGAGGGTGGGATGGTCTGTGAGCACTGACAGGGAAGAGACATGGACAGGGAAACACCTCCCAGGGGAGAATCTCCAGGCAGCAGGGAAATGATCAGAAATGAGAGGAAACCAAACCCGGAATGGTTATGGGAGGGAGAACAGAGAAAAGTCCCTGTGACCCCCTGCAGTGCAGATCCCTCCTGTGAGCAGCCCCCTGGCCTCCTGTCCCACCCAGCAAAGCCTCTGCCCTCAGGGCTGGGGGCTCCAAGGCATGAAGCAGCTCCTGTGCAGCCAGAGCTCCAGTTCCTCTGCAGAGCACAGGGGCTGAGAGCAGCTGCCCGGCAGTGTTGGTGTCTGGGAGGTGCTGCACAGCTGGGGAAGGTGACGCTGTCTGAGTGCCCGGCTGCCTCTGCCCTGGCCTCTCTCACACCCACCCTCACCGCATTCTCCTTCTTGCTCCCCTGCTCTGGGTCACTGCTGTTGGGATCTTGTTCTTGCTGTCAGGCTCTCTGGGGATGGCAGTTTCATCTGCAGAGTCACAGCCTGATCTTGTGGGTCCTTTCCTGCAGGTGTGTCCATGGGCACACGTGTCCCAGCTTTGCTCTGACCTGTGGGCTGTGGGCAATGCAGTCTGTGGGGCTGGGGAATGAGCTGAGTGTGTCCTGGGCTAAATGTGGTTTGCTGAGACCTTAGGAAAGGGTGAGACCTGTCATGGTCTGAGGTGGATCCCTCTGCTCTCAGCAGTGCCTGGTGGCTTTTCAGGGTAACATGGGAGGGTGATCAGGCTCCATCTCAGAAAGGTGCCAGCCCAGGGCAGCTGGAGCAAGACAGAGGGACAGAGCAGCTGCCCTCACTCTGCACTGACCCGCAGGCATCCTCTGGTCTCGCAGGACTCGCTCTGTTCTCCCTGAGTGCAGCAGAAATGCTGATGGTTTCTGACATCCAAGAACATTCCCCAGGGTGGGAGGGCAGAAGGAGCTGTAAAAAACCCCAAACCTCTCAAGCTGCCTTCTGCCATCTCATTTCCTTATCCCTGGGAGTGCAGATGCTGACAGGTGTTTCTGGACCAGGAGCAGCTTCATGTGACAAAGCTGAACCCCAGGACTGGCCCCTGCCCCCTGTTCCCATGCCCCCTGCTGCAGAGCAGGGCTGACTCCTCAGCATCAGTGGGCACAGGCCCTGCTCCTCACTGCACCTCCAGCCAGCACCACCCAGGGCTCAGACAGGGAGCTGAGGGAAGGTCTGGAAAAGGACAAGGGGTGTGGAACAGGGGGCGGGTGTATGAGAAATTATTTCGACTCTGCTCAGACAAGCCTCCGCTAACGTCTCACTGTCTTTTCCTTCTGTAACAGTGCCCTATGCTTGGAGGTAGCAAATGCCCAACAGCAGCTCCATCAGCCAGTTCCTCCTCCTGCCGTTCACAGACACACGGGAGCTGCAGCTCTTGCACTTCTGGCTCTTCCTGGGCATCTACCTGGCTGCCCTCCTGGGCAACGGCCTCATCATCACCACCATAGCCTGGGACCAGCACCTCCACACCCCCATGTACTTCTTCCTGCTCAACCTCGCCCTCCTCGACCTGGGCTCCATCTCCACCACTGTGCCCAAATCCATGGCTAATTCTCTCTGGGATTCCAGGGTCATTTCCTATGCAGGATGTGCTGCACAGGTCTTCTTTTTTTGTTTCTTGCTTGGTTCAGAGTATTCTCTCCTCACCATCATGTCGTACGACCGCTACGTTGCCATCTGCAAACCCCTGCACTACGGGACCCTCCTGGGCAGCAGAGCTTGTGTCCACATGGCAGCAGCTGCCTGGGCCACTGGGTTTCTCTATTCTCTGCTGCTCACGGCCAATACATTTTCACTGCCCCTGTGCAAGGGCAAGGCTGTGGACCAGTTCTTCTGTGAAATCCCCCAGATCCTCAAGCTCTCCTGCTCACACTCCTACCTCAGGGAACTTGGGCTTCTTGTGGTCAGTGTCTTTTTAGTATTTGTGTGTTTTGTGTTCATTGTAGTGCCCTATGTGCAGATCTTCAGGGCCGTGCTGAGGATCCCCTCTGAGCAGGGACGGCACAAAGCCTTTTCCACCTGCCTCCCTCACCTGGCCGTGGTCTCCCTGTTCCTCAGCACTGTCATGTTTGTCTACCTGAAGCCCCCCTCCATCTCTTCCCCATCCCTGGACCTGGTGGTGTCTGTTCTGTACTCGGTGGTGCCTCCAGCAGAGAACCCCCTCATCTACAGCATGAGGAACCAGGAGCTCAAGGATGCCTTGTGGAAACTCATATCTTACAATTTCCTAAAGCATTAAACTGCCCATCTGCTTCTACGTAGGAGTTTTAGAGTAACTAATTACAGGCCCAGCCTGTCATCTGGATTTTCTGTTGTTGTTGGTAGTTTTTCTATTGTGATAATGTTGTTGTCATCCCATTTCTTAATTCACTGTCTGCTTTTCTTTTATAACCACTGGCTGTGTAAATGAGGAGCCGTGCTCTCCTTGTCTCTAAACAAAATAAAGTGTTCTTTAGTGACTTGTTTTTCACTATAACCTTCCTGCAAGGCCTTATGGAACTGCAGGGACAGTTCTTGTGTTCATGGGAGGAGGGAAAAGAGTCCATCCTGGCAGCCCTGCCAGGGAGCAGCAGCGCTTGTTCTTCCAGAGCTGTTCTGGTTCCACTCCCACACTCTCCTTCTCATCCCTGGTGTTGGTGCAAGGCCTGAGTGCTCTGGCAGCTTGGTCACCGTCCTGCTGTGTGTCAGTGCTGTGGGCGCAGGCAGGGACAGGCAATGGGCACTGCTGTGACAGAGCTGTCCCCAGAACAGCCTTTCCAGATAGAAACGTGATCTCCTCAGGGCAGTGCATGATGGTTTGTATCTTCTTGCAAAGTTTCTCTCAAGCATATTCCTACAAAAGTCACTCACAGATGAAACACCGGTGTGCAGCTGAACACTGTGTGTGTGCAGGGCTGGCACACAGCAGTGTCCTCTCACAGCCAGGCTCCTGCCAGAGACCTGCAGGACCAGCAGAGCAGGGGCTGGGCTGTGCCCCTGTGCACTGGACACCCCATGGAAGGAGCCCCAGGTCAATCACCATGGACTGATCCCTCACAACCACTATTTCCAGCACTCGCTTCTCACCCACAGAGGTTTTTCTTCCCTCCATGGATGGACACTCAATGAATAGTTCAGCAGTCTGTGTTGCTTTGTACAGATGGGATGTGAGCACGCACATCTTGGATGTGAGGTGACATGAACATGAGTGAACACAAACACCATCAACTGTTCCTTGGGGTTCCATGAAAACCTGTGGCACACACAAGGTCCTGAGGTCACTTCCTGTTGGAAGTAACACCCCACGGGAAACTGTCTGAATGCAGCACTGGGTTGTGCTTCCTTAATTGAGCTCCCCGTGTCCATTCCTCATGATGTGGGATATCTCAGATTAGTGCAGAGCAGGTGAAACCCCAGAGCTGAGGTGTCTCCCACCCCTCTGGAGTGGCAATGGGAGGCCAGAGGGACAATGTGACTTCTGCCTCTGTGTGTAAAAGGGACAGACTGTCTCTGAGCATCCCTGGGTGCATAACGAGCCCTGAGACCAGCTGAGATATTGATGCCTGATGGAACCCTGGCATTTCTGTGTGTGACTCCAGGAACAAACCTCAGTGGCCCAGTGAGATTCATCTCAGCTGCTGGGACAGGCTCATTGCAAGTGCTCCTGTCTGCTGTCACCCTTGCCTGTGATTCTGGGTTGTGCTCTCAAAAGCAAGACAAAGTGGTAAAAGGGTTTCCGAGGTCTTTGGAAAAGGCAGATATCGAACCCATCTGCATGAAAAGCATGAAGGAGAATTAATGGCTGGTCAACCTACCGCCATACCCGGAATTTTGCAGGGTCACAGACATGGTGTTCCTTGGTGTCCTAGTAGCCAGATCAGTGATCTCTGGGCTGGAGAATTGGAAGCTGGGTGGGGAGTTGGCTGGACAATCAAGCCAAATGTCATCAGCGGTACAAAGCCCTCCGTGCAGCCAGTTACTAGTAGCATCCCTCAGTGACCAGCACTTGGACCAACACTGTTAAACGTCTTTATTGTCCCTCTCTATGATGTGACGAGTGCACTTTCAGCTTCTCTGTGGATGAGGCATAGTTGTGAGGAACCCTTGAACAACTTCACCTGGTTAACCCTGCCTGGAGCAGGACAGTGAGACAAGTGAGACAAGGGCTTTCTTCAAACCTGAAGTTATTCTGCGATTCAGTGAATCTTTCCCTTTGAGAGGATTTTGAAGGCAGATTAGGCAGAGGAAGAATAAAAAGAATAAAAGACAGAAAAGGAGTTCTAAATGTTGTCAACAAAAACCAGCAGTTCCTCTGAAGAGTGTTTTTCAACTCAAATCTCTAGTAGGGAATATATTTGATAAATTTGATAAAACAAGTATACTTTTATCTGATCAGGGCCTGGGCCATAAAAAAGGTGATGGATAGTTATGGTATTATGAGTTCAGTTGTGTCTCAGACACTCATAATCCAGTCAGAATCCTGTGGCTGTGAAGGGGACAGTGAGGCCAGTTCTGTCTCTGGAGGTGACAGCCCAGCAGCAGGGACATGGCTGGGAAAGAACCTCAGCCTAAGTATGACAGATCCTACCCAGGAAGAGATCTTGGAGACAGGTTGTCACATCCATCCCACCTGAGAACATGACAGGACAGCATCAGGGACATGGTCGTGTGTATCACAGAATCTGAAAGGCCAGCAGCAATCACGGGATTTAGGAGATCATGGTGAGGTTACTTCTCTCTGGTCAGGTAAAAGACCTCAAGAAGCATAATGTGTTGGTTTCCCTGCATGAAGAGCAGTTTATGAGGTGGCTGAGCTTCCCTTGGTAGTGGGAAGAGGCAGGAAAGACAAAAAAATGTCAGAAAGTACAGCTTGGAAGGTGAGGACTGGATATCAGGAGTAAGAAATGTCACTGGAAGGGCAGTGCTGTGGGGCAAGAGGTGACCCAGAGGGAGCTGGATCAGCCCATGGTTTGTGTTCCAAAGAGCAGCCAGTGAGGGTGCAGACACAGCAGTGAAGGTGCAGAAATGCTGGGTGAGAGCAGGTGGGGAAGCGAGATGGGTGTCTGCAGCCTGCAGGGAAAGAGGGGCAGGGGTAGCACCGTGTAGAACAGCCTGTGGTGGAGATGGCAAAGGGCGCTGTAAGGCTGGAAGGGACCCACAGAACCCAGGTCTGTGTCCCCTTGGCCAGGGCAGTTGTCTCTGCCACTGAGGCCCAGGAGAAGACATGTTGTCCTCATGGCACTGGGGCCTCGGTGCCTCCTTGCAGCCCCATGGGGAAGCTGGAAGTTGTTGTGCCAGTGTTGTCCTTCCCTGGGCCTTGCACACCCACATCCCACGGTCCCAGGAAGAGCCCTGAGCCGTGTGTTTACATCTCATCTGTACAATGAAAACATGGACTTTTGACCTAGTGTTTCATAGAATCGTAGAATGTCCTGAGCTGGAAGGACCCACAGGATCATCAAATCCAACTCCTGTCCCTGCACAGGACACCCCACAGGTCACCCCGTGTGTCTGAGGACGTTGTCCAGTCTCTTCTTGATCACTGTCAGGTTGGGGCTGTGACACCTTCCTGGGGAGCCTGTTCAGTGTCCAGCACCTCTGGGGGAAGAACCTTTTCCTCATGTCCCACTGACCCTCCCCTGGCACATCTTCCTGTCATTGAGTAGAAGAGGAATTTCAAGGATGTTTAGGAGGTGCCTTTAAGATTTCACAAGTCTATGTTCTGTAAAGACAGAGGTTCAACTTGTGAAGCACACAAGGCTAAACCTAAATTAGTGTGATTTGTGTTTTCTAAACCCTGGGTACAGTCACTTCAGTGTATTTACAAATCTCCTTCTTGCCAATCTTCCCTTATATTCCCACAGCTACAATTAGAGTCATGCTCAGTATAAAGCTGGAGCTGACATTTCTGGCTGGTTACTTCCATTAATTCAGATCTGCCAGGTACTTTGGTTAGTTTAGTTTGGAAGTTGCGTTCTGTTGGGAGTTTTGAGTGAGTTTTTTGCTGTTCTGCCATTTTGCAGTTGGCCCTTGGGCCTTTTTGCTCTGTCTTGCTGGGATTGGTTGTTTGGGACCAAGGTGCTCCCTTCTCCAGTACTGGCTGTTCTGTGTGACTGGAGTTACATGAGGGAATGCACAGAGTGTATTTTCTTGATTTAATTTAATTTATTTTTTTTATATTTCATTTTAGTTTTTTATTTTAATTTCAATTTATTATATACATAGTAGTAGTATATTATACTATACTATTTTTATTATCTTATTAAAGTGCCTTTTCTGAACCCACAGGTTTCTCCCTTCCCTTCAGTTATCTTCTGTATCGCACTTAACAGTTTGGGGGACTACGTGAGCAGCTATTGTGGTCTTAGTTGCTGGCTGGGGTAGAACATTGACAGGTAAGAATAGTAGTGGCTCAAGAACTCTTGAAAATCACTTTCCAAGATGATGGCACTTTTTTTTTTTTTTTTTTTTTTTTTTGTAGTGGGAAACAGCACGAGAAAGGAAAACCATCAGAAACTGCAGCTCTGGATGTCCAGAGTGGAGCTCAGGATAAAGAAATGTCATTCTGAGCACAGTGCTGTGGTCATTCAGAAGGACTCTGGATCAGCCATGGCTTTGTGTTTCAATGAACAGCTGGTGAGGATGGAGAGACAGCAGCAGAGGTGGGGACACACTGGGCTGAGAACAAGGTGGGGAAGCACATGGGGTGTCTGCAGCCTGTGGGGAAACAGCCACAGGCCTGGGACAGTGCAGGATGGACCATGGTGGACATGGCCAAGGGCACTGGCAAGGCTGGATGTCCCTGCAAGAGCCAAGGTCTTTGTCCCCTTGGCTATGGCTGATGTCCCTGACAGCCAGGCCTAAGAGGAGACACATGGTTGTCATGGCCATGGCTCCCCATTGCCTCCTTGCACCCCCAGAGAGTGTCACACCATTGTCCTGCACTGGGCATCACACTCCCCACATCCCCAGGAAGAACCTGAGCCACCTGTGAGGGACAGGATCTCCCTTCCCAGGGGCAGGGGCTCAAGGCTTGGCCATTGTCCTTCATCAGACAAACCAAGGGCTTTCTCAGCATCAGAGCTGCTGCACTTTGCCTTTGCCTGATGCAATCACTGCCTCCAATTATCTGCTCTAACGAGTCCCTGGGGAGGCTTTGTCAGTAACAGCCCTCAGTGGGGCCATTAATGCTTCAAGGTACTTTGGAGTTTCTTCTGGCTTGGACTTCTTGAGCAGATTCTTCATTCTGTGCTTGGTATCTGAGGTTCATGGACTCAGCACCAAATATGCCACGGGGCTCATTAAAACACAGAAAGCCCTAATGAGCGATGTTTCTTTCTCTAATTTCCTTCACATCTTCCAGACATGTAGAACTAACTGTAGAGGTTTCAATGGGACACTTGCTGATGAAGATTTCAAAGAAGATTTAATAAAGGAGGGTTTTTTCTTTCCAGGGTGTTTTCTGTCATTTTTCAGTGTATGGAAGAAGTGACAGCAGCATTCTACACTGGACATTGATCCCGAGGGTCTCCTGAAGACATCTGGACAGGCAGGAGAACAGTCCTTGAGGCTGGACACTGTGTGGACAACCTGGCTCCTCACCCCCACCCCCAGTCTGCCGGTTCCCTCATTGGCCACCAGAGATTGCATCACTTTTCCTACATCAGTTTAATAAACAGCAAAACACTTTCCTCAGCTGTGTGTGTAAGCTGGATCTGATGAGGTCCAGCATCCACAAGGGACACCCACACAAGAACTGGTTTAGACAGAGAGACAGGAGAGGATAGAAATAAACACAATGAATGTGTTGACTGCCATGTTAATTAGAAGAATGGGGCAAGTTTGTAACTCCCTGAAGCTCAAAGCAGAAACCAGACAGCTGAGAGGCCACTGAACGACCAAAGAGCAAGTGGAGGAGAAACCTCAGAGTACTGGGAAGGGCAAACGTCCAGACAGTGCTGGAAAGTTGTCCTTGGGCAGGGACATTTAATCAGGAGAGGTGGGAACTCCTGATTGACGAGGGAGATGAAATACTAGAGTGTTGGTAATAGAAGTACAGGGGAAGACCAATATTTCTTCTCCTTCCTTTATTAAACTTCCCATAATTCACTTTTTGTCTTTTTTCTTTTAAATTTTAATATGTTAAAAAAACAACTAAACAAAAATCTCCAAACAAAGAAAATAACAAACCAAACAAAATAAACAAAACCACCCACAAAACCAAAGCAAAACAAAAACCAAACCAACCAACCAAGAACAACAACCAGAAACAAAACCCAAACCCCAAACCAACCAACGAACCAAACAAACAAAAATCCAAAACAAAAAGCTACAGCAAAAAAGTGACATTTCCAGACAGACATCAGTCATCAGCTGTCTCACCATAAACAGCCAGGGCCATTTTAGGGGCCCAGTGTACCTGAGGTGCTGGCCTGGGATTGGCATCTCTCACACAGGACCTGGGAGACCAGAGCACCTTGCAGTGCAGGTGGAGCCTGGGCAGGGGTTCCCGGGGCATCTACACTGGCACCAGGTGTTTGTGTCCCTGGAGCTGAAGACATTCGTGTCCTAAACCCATGCCCAGTTCTGGAGAACTCTTTCCTTTCCAAAGAAAAGAGACTCCCCTACAAAGACTTAAAAATGAAAAATTAAATAAATAAATAAATAAATAAATAAATAAATAAATAAATAAGCAAATAAATAAATACGTAAGTAAATAAATAAGGAAATCAGTAAATAAATAAATAAATCAGTAAGTAAATAACTAACTAAATAAATAAGTAAATAAGTGAATGAATACTTAAATACATAAATAAATACATAGATACATAGATGAATAAATAGAAATAAAGAAAGAAAGAAAAAGAAAGAAAGAAAGAAACAAACAAACAGACAAAGAAACAAAGAAAGAAACAAAGAAACAAAGAAAGAAAAAGAAGGTTGACACGTTCCTTTGCTTTGGATCTTTGTCTTCAGTTCTTCTTATTTTAATATCCATTGACATCAACTGACATCTGATGGGCCTGCAGGCATGAAGCCAAGATCATGTTGTGTCTTGCACAGCGCCCCATGCCCTCTGAACCTTCCCTGCCCAGGACTCCTCACACGTTGCCCAGAGCGAGTCACACTGAGGGGTTGGCTGGTTCACTGGCTGAGATGTTGGTTTAGATGGTCACCTACAGCACAGGTGGATCCTGCCCCATCATCGCCTGCTCTGCCCCAGTCTGAAACAGAGCCCAACATCACAATGGGATCATGAGAGAACTGAGGTTGAAGGGACCTCAGGAGTCTGCAGTCCATCCTGTCACCAACTGGGTCACACCAAGGTGTTCAAGCCTTGATTCAATCAGAGCTTTAGCAGGACTAAAGGGCCCAAAAGGCCCAGAGGAGCTCTGACAGGTGGTCATGCTCAATGCTGCAGAGGAAGGCAAAAAAACCCCGGGGACAGGGCCAGTCTGCCCCGGGGGAAAATTCCTTCCTGACCCCAACACTGGCGATCGGCTGTTCCCTGAGCATTTGAGCAAGACCTGGCTCCTCGGCCCACAGGCTGGTCATGCCTCCCAGAAGACCACAGAATAATAGAAGCATAGGATGAGGATCTCTTCTTCTCCCCTTCCCCTTCCCCTTCCCCTTCCCCTTCCCCTTCCCTTCCCCCTCCCCTCCCCTCCCTTCCCTTCCCTTCCCTTCCCTTCCCTTCCCTTCCCTTCCCTTCCCTTCCCTTCCCTTCCCTTCCCTTCCTCCCTTCCCTTCCCTTCCCTTCCCTTCCCTTCCCTTCCCTTCCCTTCCCTTCCCTTCCCTTCCCTTTCCTCCCCTCCCCTCCAATCCCCTCCCCTCCCTCCCCTCCCCTCCCCTCCCCTCCCCTCCCCTCCCCTCCCCTCCCCTTCCCTTCCCCTTCCCCTTCCCCTTCCCCTTCCCCTTCCCCTTCCCCTCCCCTCCCCTCTCCCTCCCCTTCCCCTCCCCCTCTCCCTCCCCTTCCCCCTCCCCCTCCCCCTCCCCCTTCCCCCTCCCCCTCCCCCTTCCCCCTCCCCCTCCCCCTCCCCCTTCCCCTTCCCTTCCCCTTCCCCTTCCCCTTCCCCTTCCCCTCCCCTCCCCTCCCCTCCCCTCCCCTCCCCTCCCCTCCCCTCCCCTCCCCTCCCCTCCCCTTCCCTTCCTTCCCTTCCCTTCCCTTCCCTTCCCTTCCCTTCCCTTCCTTCCCTTCCCTTCCCTTCCCTTCCCTTCCCTTCCCTCCTTCCCTTCCCTTCCCCTTCCCTCCCTTCCCCTCCTTCCCTTCCCCTTCCCCTTCCCCTTCCCTTCCCCTTCCCCTTCCCCTTCCCCTCTCCTCTCCTCTCCTCTCCGCTTCTCCTCTCCGCTTCCCTCTCCTTCTTTTCCTTCTCCCTCCTTTCACTAGCAGTACATGCTAAAGAAATTGCTGACAAACACTAATAACCTTGCCCTGCTTACCCATTCGTTCCATCACCTTGTGCCACCGACGCATCTACCTTCTGGTGGCCAGGAGAGCACCGGGCCCCCTTCAAACCACTCTGCATTCCACTTCCTACAGCTGCTGACCCTAGCTCCCCACTCCATCAGGACGGTGAGCTCTGCAGTGCTCCTCAAGAAGGCATTCTCTTCATTTTGCTACTGCTATCCAGCTGAAAAGGGTGATCATCCATCAGATGAACCTGGAAGGTTGCCCTGCTGGGAGATGGCCTTGCAGCGGAGAAACTCCAGCTGCCTCGTCCAGCTCTTCCTCCTTCAGCCCCTGTCAAGGGATTCCACCGGCTCCTCAAGGACTTCCTCTCCGATGTCTTCAGGCTGCCTCCAGGCCAGCTCTGGCAGCAGACACGGGACGCTGCTCCCTTTTATACTGCCCCGGGGCATTGTGACATCAGCATTGCCCCGTGGTCGCATTGTGACATGGAGGTGACATGGGCCCCCAGTGTCCCACCCCACCCACTGCCCATGCACCCAGCACTCTGTGGAGGAAGGACTTTGGGGTGCTGCTGGCCCCGAGGCTGTCCTTGTGCCCAGGAGGCCCAGGGCGCTGTCCCTGCTCTTGGTGGTGAGATGAAGGGTGGTCTGGCAAATGTCACCCTTTGTGTCCCCAGGTGATGGACACTGCTCATGTGCCTCTGCAGAGAGTGGCAGGAGCTGGATCCCCTTCTCGGGACAGACTCCTTCCAGGAGAGACACAGACACAGGGGGAACTCATCAGGGCTTTACGGCATTTCACTCAGCATCAGTTTTGACATATTGGGTGCTGTCCTGTGACTGCCCTTTCTGCACAAATTATCATAAAAAACACAACCAGTTAAAGCAACAGCACTTGAACATAAACACCACCCCCCAAAACACAAAACACTCACACTGACCACAGGAAAAGCCTTGAAAAACATTGGAGAAAAATCTACCAGGTCCCAGGGGTCAGGGCTCAGCCATTCTGGTGATGAACAAGCATCAAGGGCTGACATGGCACCAGAGCCACCTCCACATGGCCCTCACCACCTGGAACCAGTGTCTCCAAGTCTTTCCTTCAGCAGCCTCCAGGGACAGGGACCTGCACTGGTTGTTTCCTTCACAGCTGTGTCAGTGATGGCCCTTCATGGGGTCCAAACACCCTCAGAAACTTGATGTTTGCTTCTGCCTTTCATTTCATTAGAGGTTTGTTCATTCTCTCAGTAGCTGCAGTTCAGGATCATGGCAGCAGAGGGCTCACTAACATCTAAAATGCTCTTACAAGCCAAGGGTCTGTGCATCATTTTCCTAAAGGCTTCAAGTCTGGTGTGGATGATTAGAGAGATTTCAGGAATAGCCAAACAGAGAGCATTTCCATCATAAATAGCAATAAAGCCAAATTTCTTCTGTTTCCATCCGTGCTTGGCCTTCCCTACCTTTCCAGAACAGGTGGTATCAGCAGCCTCCAGTTCATATTAATGTTTTGCATCTCCTGATAAAGACTGAATATGTCAGAAAAGTGGGTGACTAAATCACCATGTGAGTGAGGAGACAAGCCAGGACACCTCAAGAGGAGTCACACTCCTCTGGACCAAGAGGTGGGTGTTCCTGCAATCTCAGGTGCCACAGCACAGCGATACTTGTGTTCAGGAGCTGGTCAAGTGACCCATCTCCTGTTCTGTAACGGTGTCTGAGTTTGCTCAGGTCACCCCTGACTTGAGCCCATCCACTGCTGGGTGTTCTCCAGACTCCTGCCTTCAGGAACAAAGGCCCAGGAGACCTTGCTGGTGAAGATGGAGGCAAAGAAGCCATGAAGAACCTCAGTCCCATCTGATTCTACTCTTATGAAGTTCAGCAGCAGGCCCACGTTCACCCTGTCTATTCTCTTACTGCAAGTGAAGCTCTGTCAGCTCATCTTGCTGCCCTTCCCGTGCAGGTATCAAATCCAGGGCAGCTTTGTCATCATCCCCACATCCATGGACAAGGTTTCTAAATTCCTGCTTTGCAGCTCCCCCTGCTCCCACCTCCTGTGTGCTGCCTTTGTGCCCTGGAGCTCCATCGGTTCAGATCAGCAGCCTCACGAGATAAATGCTTCTTTCCATGGGTACTTGGAGAGATCGTTCTTGTGCTTGGAGCAGGATGTCCTGTAAGGATTATCAGATTTCCTGAGCTCCTTCACCCTTCAGATCTACTTCCATGTCACCAATTTGCCCACCATCCCCCAGTATGTCAAAGTCTTCTCCTCTGGAGCCCACCAGCCTGTGCTCTGCTGCTGGCCTTCCTCCCTCCCCTCTGGTGCCTGGGACCCCACTGTGTCCTGGTCACAACAGACAAGGTGGACACTGATGTTCACATCCCTCACCAGCTATTCCTTGTTTCCCAGTTCCAGATCCAGTTGAGCATCACTCTCATTGGCCCACAATGCAGACACGTTAAGCAGTTGGCCCAAGATCCTTTGGACTGATGGCACTTGCCACTTTGCCAGGCCAGTTAATGTCAGAGCAATTACAGTTCCCCATAGGAACCTGCTCATTGACTGGTGACTTCCTCCTTGAGTTGCTGACAGAAGATTTTGTCCATTTCTTCTACATGATCATGTAGTTTGTAACACCCAACACATTGTCACTCTCTATTGGGTTTACATGACAAACTCTTGGAATTGGGGGTAGGTGTGGGTGTGCTACAGCTGTCACCTCTCTGGGAAGACAACAGGAGTTTGACCAATGTCAGACAGAGCCGATTTCAGCTGCTCCAAGATGGACCCACTCCTTGCCAAATCTGAGCCACTCAGTGATGTTGGCAGCACCTCTGGGATATTGTATTTGAGAAAGGGTAAAAAACGCTGCACAACAGCAGGTGGGAGAGAGGAGGGAGGAGATGGGAGAGAAAAGCTCTGCAGACACCAAGGTCATATCCCATAGGACCCAAGCAGGTCCCTCAGCAGGCCAAAGCTTGCTCTCCTGAAATCCTGCTCTTGGCCTTGTTCTCATCTCCCAGGAGCCTCAGCTCCACTTTCCATCCCTGACTGTTCCATCCTGACCAACTCTTTCTGGTTTGTAAGTGTGAAGTCCCACAGGGCACCTCACCCCACTGACTCCTCAGTCACCCGTGTCAGGAAATGTTGTCAATGGGTCCCAAACCCTCCTGGATGGCCGGTTCCTTGCCGATATTGGGATATCTCAGGTCTGCCACGAGGACATGGCCTGGAAACATGAGGCTTCTTTCATGTGTCTGAAGGAGGCCTCATCTCATTCCTCTTCCTCATCAGTGAGTCTGTACCTGATGTCCAGTCACCACAACATTGCCCATGTTGTTCTGCCCTCTCATGCTGACTCCTCAACCTTCAGCTGACATTGTCTGTCCCCAGGCAGAGCTCCACGCATTCCTGCTGCTCTACCATATGAAGGGAAACATCAGAAACTCCAGACCTCTGGCATTATGAGTATCAGACACCCAAGACCCCACTTTTTATCCAGGAGATGATATTTATAGTGTCCTGTAACGCCTCATGATGTTATGCTGGGAGAGGCACCCTCATCAGGATAAACCATCTGTGTGCAAACGTTAACAGCTGAGCAAATGGAGCTTCAGTCCAGGGAGAGTCCAGACCTTGTGAATATCTGGTGTTTGCCCATCAGAAATCTCTGAATTGTGACAAGATGAAATGCCGAGTTCTCAGTGACCCTGAGGAGAAGGGCCGGGCACCTTGTGCACATGGTGTGGGGTGCTGAGGGACCTGGGCTGCTTTGGCCCAGCAGCGCTGGGGAGGCTGCAGCAGTGCAGGAGTAGCCTGAGAGTGCTTGAAGGGCGGTTTCAGAGGTGGTGGAGGTTTCTACATAGTGGGAAAGAGCTTGAGAAAGAAATAATAAGGGCAGTGCTGTGGGGGAGCAGGTCAGCAGAGGGAGTCTGCATCAGCCCAAGGCTTTGTGCTTCAAGGACCAGCTGGGGAGGATGGAGAGATCTCAGCAAAGGAAGGAAGATGCTCAGACAAGAGCAAGGTGGGGCAGCAGGGGGGATGTCTCCAGCCTGCAGGGACAGAGGTGCAGGGGATGCCACAGCACAGGACAGGCTGTCGTGGAGATGATCACGGGATGGAAAGAGGCTGAAAGCCCCACCAGACATGAGCTCCTTCTCCCCTTGGCTGTGGCTGTTGTCTGCACCTCTGATGCCTGTGAGGAGACACCTTGTCCTTGCAGCACAGGGGCCTCATGGCCTCCTTGTCCCCAGGCAGGAACCTGGGAGGTGTGGGACCATAGTCCTGCCCTTGGCCTTGCACAGCCCCACATCACACTGTCCCAGGAAGGGCCCTGGGCAACGTGGGAGGGACAGGATCTGACTTCCCAGGGCTGGGGGTCAGGGCTTAGTTCTTTGGTTAATGAAACACATCCAGGTTTACTGGTCATCAGAGAGACTTTCACCTTGCTTGTCCTGACCTGTCATCTCTGCCTCCAATTTTCTTCTCTGATCAGACCCCTGGGAAGGTTTCTCAGTTGTGTCCCTAAGTGTGACCCATTAACACGACAAGAAACTTTGGAGTTGAATCTAACTTTGACTTCTTGAGAGGTTTCATCACCTTCATCCAGGGTCTAAGGTCCATGGACTCAGCACCAAACCCACCAGAGGGGTCATTAAAGCGCCTTGGGCTGCTCCTGTGCTGCTGAGCTGGGCTGGGCTCCTGGGACACAGGGAGCTCATGGCAGCGGCAGCGCTGCAGAGAGACAGCTCTGCCCAGGAGCAGCTCCTCTGCACACGCAGCAGGGCTGAGGGCTCTGCCTGGGGATCTCAGGAGACGAGCAAGGCAGAGAGAGATTAAAGGTGGTCAGGACTGGGAGGATGACTGAGAGCTCACTGGAGGAGAAACCTTTGCAGCCCTCGCCATGGTAAGTCTCTGGGTGCAGGGCAGTGCAGCTGTAGCTCCTGGAGGCAACTCCTAAAACTGGCACAGGCACAGCTTGTGGGATCTGTGAGGACGGGGCTCTTGTCAGGCCATGTTGAACAGCTGTGAAGCCGGGTGAGCACCCAGGGGTGCCCAGGGCTGTCCTGCAGAGCAGGGTCCCTGCACCCCAGGGCTGTGCCGGGCAGGGACTCTGCCGCCTGCCAGGGTCAGCGCTCAGCCTGCCCGGGAGATCCCATGGCAGCAGCTGTGGGGGGAAGGAGCGACCCCCGGCAGGGCAGGCAGGGAGCTTGTGGGGTTGAAGGGGGCTGTGTGGGTCAGGGCTGCTCAGAGCTCCAGATCCCCCCACAGACATGGCAGAGGGTCCTTCTGAACAACAACATCAATACAGGAACAGCTGCACAGGAAGGAGTCTGTGCTTTCAGTTTTCCACTCTTGGTCGTCTGGGTGTGCAGTGGGAGATGGGGATTTATTTCTCTCTTTGGAGCAGACACTGAGACCCCAGTTCTCGTTAGGACGTGTCTGAGCTGCTCCTGAGCCCCTGCACACACAGAGCTGCCCCTGGGCAGTGCCAGGAGGTGTGAGCAGGACAGAGCTGAGCACACAGCGGGTGGGACGGGGTCTGTGACACTGACAGGGAGCAGACCAGGGACAGAGACACAGCTGCAGGCAGCACAGACATGGGCAGGGAGAGTTAACTGCTGCCAGAAATGCTGGGGATGGGATTTAGGAACCTCTCTCACGTGCTCTCGGTTGCAGACATATTTCCCAGTGCAACCCCTGGTCTCCTCCCCAGCAGACCCTCTGCCCCAAAGCCATGGGGTCCAGGTCACGAGTCTCCACCTCAGCAGCTGGACCTCCAGGTGAAGGGTTCCTGCAACGTGGTACACAAATAAGGTGCTAAAAGTACTTGCTCCACAGTGTCATTATGTGAGTGGCAGCAGCACAGCCGGGTCAGGAGAAGGTTCCACAGCATGCCCGTCTGCCTTTCTGTCCTTGCTTTATTTTCTGGTAGCACTGCAGTGTCCTTCCCTGTTTCTCCACCTGTCCCTGCTGCTCTTGCTCTCTGGGGTTGGGGTGGGAGTGTGGGTCAGTTTTTGTTCTGACACCAGCTCAGGGGGTTTTGTCCCAGAGCTGTGTTCATGGAAACCAGATGCCCAAGCTGCATTTTTAACTGTGATAAACTGTTTTTTCTCAGCTGGTAGAAAGAGAGAATGAGCTGAAACATCCCTCCATCAGGGAGGGCGTTTTCCATGAGAAGCAACATGTTTATTTTCCTCAGAGAAGTCTCTCCTAAACTGTCACTGCCTTTTCCTCCTTGCACAGGTCCTCATGCCCACAGGCAGCCAATGTCCAACAGCAGCTCCATCAGCCAGTTCCTCCTCCTGCCGTTCACAGACACACGGGAGCTGCAGCTCTTGCACTTCTGGCTCTTCCTGGGCATCTACCTGGCTGCCCTCCTGGGCAACGGCCTCATCATCACCACCATAGCCTGGGACCAGCACCTCCACACCCCCATGTACTTCTTCCTGCTCAACCTCGCCCTCCTCGACCTGGGCTCCATCTCCACCATTGTCCCCAAGTCCATGGCCAACTCTCTGTGGGACACCAAGGTCATTTCCTATGGAGGGTGTGCTACACAACTCTTTCTGTTTGTCTTTTTAGCTTCAGCAGAGTTTTACCTTCTCACCATCATGTCCTATGACCGCTACGTTGCCATCTGCAAACCCCTGCACTACGGGACCCTCCTGGGCAGCAGAGCTTGTGTCCACATGGCAGCAGCTGCCTGGGCCACTGGGTTTCTCAATGCTCTGCTGCACACGGCCAATACATTTTCACTGCCCCTGTGCAAGGGCAATGCCCTGGGCCAGTTCTTCTGTGAAATCCCCCAGATCCTCAAGCTCTCCTGCTCACACTCCTTCCTCAGGGAACTTGGGCTTCTTGTGGTCAGTGTCTGTTTAGCATTTGGCTGTTTTGTGTTCATCGTGGTGTCCTATGTGCAGATCTTCAGGGCCGTGCTGAGGATCCCCTCTGAGCAGGGACGGCACAAAGCCTTTTCCACCTGCCTCCCTCACCTGGCCGTGGTCTCCCTGTTCCTCAGCACTGCCATGTTTGCCTACCTGAAGCCCCCCTCCATCTCCTCCCCATCCCTGGACCTGGTGGTGTCTGTTCTGTACTCAGTGGTGCCTCCAGCAGTGAACCCCCTCATCTACAGCATGAGGAACCAGGAGCTCAAGGATGCCCTGTGCAAACTCATATCTTACAATTTCCTGAAGTATTAAACTGCCCATCTGCTTCTACGTAGGAGTTTTAGAGTAACTAATTACAGGCCCAGCCTGTCATCTGGATTTTCTGTTGTTGTTGGTAGTTTTTCTATTGTGATAATGTTGTTGTCATCCCATTTCTTAATTCACTGTCTGCTTTTCTTTTATAACTACTGGCTGTGTAAATGAGGAGCCGTGCTCTCCTTGTCTCTAAACAAAATAAAGGGTTCTTTAGTGACTTGTTTTTCACTATATCCTTCCTGCAAGGCCTTATGGAACTGCAGGGACAGTTCCTGTGTTCATGGGAGGAGGGAAAAGAGTCCATCGTGGCAGCCCTGCCAGGGAGCAGCAGCGCTTGTTCTTCCAGAGCTGTTCTGGTTCCACTCCACACTCTCCTTCTCATCCCTGGTGTTGGTGCAAGGCCTGAGTGCTCTGGCAGCTTGGTCACCGTCCTGCTGTGTGTCAGTGCTGTGGGCGCAGGCAGGGACAGGCAATGGGCACTGCTGTGACAGAGCTGGCCTCACAACAGCCTTTCCAGATAGAAAGGTGATCTGGTCAGGGCAGTGCATGATGGTTTATATCTTCTTGCAAAGTTTCTCTTAAGCATATTCCTACAAAAGTCACCCACAAATTAAACACCATTGTACAGCTGAGCAGTGTGTGTGTGCAGGGCTGGCACACAGCAGTGTCCTCTCACAGCCAGGCTCCTGCCAGAGACCTGCAGGACCAGCAGAGCAGGGGCTGGGCTGTGCCCCTGTGCACTGGACACCCCATGGAAGGAGCCTCAGGTCAATCACCATGGACTGGCCCCTCACAACCACCATTTCCAGCACTGGCCTCTCACCCCAGCTCAGAGTTCTTTGTCCCTCCATGGAATTACACCGAATGAGTAGGTGAGAGTTTCATGTTCATATTGTACAGATGAGATGTAAGCATGTACATCATGTATGTGAGGTAAGATGAACATGAGTGAGCACAAACACCATCAGATATTTTTTGGGGTTCCATGAAGGCCTGTGAGACAGACAGTTCATTGAGGTCACATCATGTTGGGACTAATATCCCATAGGAAACCACCAGAATGCAGCACTGGGATGTGCTTCCTTGAACCAGTGTCCACTCCTAATGATGAGGGACATCAAAGACATATGTAGAACATGGTGACACACCATAGGGCTGAGGTGCCTCCCAGCCTTTGAGAATAGGAACAGGAGCCTAGAGAGACACTGTGACTCCTGCCTCTGTGTGTATAAGGGAAGGTGTCTGTCCCTGAATATCTCAATGTGTTTTAAGAGTCCACAGGGCCAGCTCAGATGTGGATGTCTGACAGAACCCTGATATTTCTTTGTGTGACTCCAGGGACAAACCCCAGTGGCACAGTGAGATTCATCTCAGCTCCCTTGGACAGGCTCATTGCAAATGTCCGTATTTGCTCCATCACCTTTACCATCCCCATCACATGCTGTTCTGCACAGTCCTACACCTGCCCCTCCATCCCTGTGGGAAATTCTGGATTGTGGTCTCAAAATGTCAGAGTGATCAGAGAGGTTCAGAGGTCCCTCAGACAGTCAGACGTCAAACCCATCTTCAGGAATGGCAGGAAGGAGAACTGGGAGAATGACAGGATGCTCAGCCTATGTCTGTCCCTGGGAGGGGGCCGGACCACATTCTCCTGCACCCATCTCCAGGCAGCAGAAGGCCTAGAACAACCTCACCTGGTGCCCCCTCCCTTGAGCAGGAGAGTGAGACAAGATGATGTTCAGGGCTCTCTTCACACCTGACTTATTCTATGATTCAATGAGTCTTTACCTTGGAGATGTGTTTGAAGACAGAAGATGTAGTCCTTACAGTTAAAAGAATGAATCCTGCCTGCAATTGCTAACCTAAAATATGTAAATCCTCTCAGTTTTGGTCAGTCTGCTGTTCTAACAAAGATAAAAGTGACTTTTAAAACACCTAATCAGAACCTGCAAAGAATACTGTCCTTGCAGCGCAGACACTCTGGAGCCTGCACTATTAGCTGAGTCTTGTTTTAACATCTGTCTCAAGACTGTTACATAAAGTGTCCTTTAGCTGAACTTTGCTCCTTATGCGCCCATATGCATCCCTAGGATGGGAGACCGGGGTCAGCCCGGGGCCCTTTCTCAACAAGCATGCGTGGTGATAAAATGGTTATGTAACCAATATGCCAATGTGTGAACACTTGCTTCTTTAGGACTGCCGGGAGGGTGTGAATGTAGGGATAAGATTTTGTATATAATAGATGTTCCTTCTCTATCTGTTGTGCTGGTTTTATTCCAGCATCCAGACTTGCACAACTCTGGAATAAACAAGATCTCATCTCTGGGGGTGGGATTGGCTTTGCACTTCAGGTAGTGAATTTGCAATTAGCAACGAGGAAGAAGGAAAAAATAAAAAAATAAAAGGGGCAGGAGAGGACATAGAAAAGATGTCAACATTTCACATTCACTTACAGAACGCTTCTCCACTCGGGTTTTTAGTAGGAAATAAATTTGATCAATTTGACAAAACAAGCATAGTTTTATCTAGTCAGGTCCTGGCCCATAAGGAGGGTGACGGATGGGTGTGGGATTATGAGGTCACTTGTGTCTCACAAACTCACAATTGAGTGGAAAGACTTTGGCTGTGAAGGGGACAGTGGGGTCAGTTCTGTGTCTGGAGGTGACAGCCCAGCAGCAGGGACATGGCTGGGAAAGAACCTCTGCCCAAGGGCCCACAGGTCTTACCCAGGAAGAGCCCTTGGAGATGGGTTGTCATGTCCATCCCACCTGAGAACATGATGGGACATTGGCAGGGACATGGTCGTGTCTGTCAGAGAAGCTGAAAGGCCAGCAGCACTCATGGGATTTAGAAGACCATGGCGAGGTGACTTCTCTCTGGTCAGGTAAAAGACCACAAGAAGCCTAACGGGTTGGTTCCCTGCATGAAGGGCAGTTTGTGAGATGGTCGAGCTTTTCTTGATAGTGGGAAGAAGCAGGAAAGAGAAAAAAGAAGTCTACTTGGAAGGTGAGGAATGGATATGAGGAGGAAGAAATGTGACTGGAAGGGCAGTGCTGTGGGGCAAGAGGTGACCCAGAGGGAGCTGGATCAGCCCATGGTTTGTGTGCCAAAGAGCAGCCAGTGAGGGTGCAGACACAGCAGTGAAGGTGCAGAAATGCTGGGTGAGAGCAGGTGGGGAAGCAAGATGGGTGTCTGCAGCCTGCAGGGAAAGAGGCTGGAGGTCATGGCTTCTCTTTTCTGCTTCAGAAAGCAAACCAAGGGGTTTCTCACCATCAGAGCTGAAGAAAAGACTCAAAGGAGACCTCATGGTGGCTACAGCTTCCTCACAAGGGGAGGAGGAGGGGAAGGGACAGATCTCTTCTCTCTGACGACCAATGACAGAACCAAAGGTAATGGAAGAAGGCTGTGCCAGGGGAGGGTCAGTGGGATAGGAGGAAAAGGTTCTTCCCCCAGAGGTGCTGGACACTGAACAGGCTCCCCAGGGAGGTGTCACGGCCCCAAACTGACAGTGTTCAAGAAGAGACTGGACAACGTCCTCAGACACATGGGGTGACCTGTGGGGTGTCCTGTGCAGGGACAGCAGTTGGACTCCATGATCCTTTGGGTCCTTCCAACTCAGGACATTCTGTGATTCTATGAAACACGAGGTCAAAAGTCCATGTTTTCATTGTACAGATGAGGTGCAAACATACACATCATGTGCATATCCACCGTATGCCTGTGGTGAGATGAACCCAAGGGAGCACAAATGCCATCAGCTGTTCCTTGGGGTGCCATAAAGGTCAGTGGGACAGAGATGGTGTTCAGGGGTCTCTTCCAACCTGTGTTATTGTAGGATTCCATGAATCTTTTCCTTGGAGATATAAAATGCCCCAGAGTAAATACAGCAGCTCCTCTGAGGAACGTTTCTCCACTCAAACCCTTGATAGGAAATCTATTGGATAAATTTGATGAAAGCAGCTCAGTTTGATCTGCTCACACACTGGACCACAAGGAGGGTGATGGTGGGTACGAATGCCATGTGGTCACTGTGTCTCAGGAACTCATAGTCCAGTAGGAACCAATGGCTGTGGAGGGGACTGTGAGGTCACTTCTGCCTCTGCAGGGGATTGGCCAACAGCAGGAACAGGGCTGGGAAAGGACTGTGATGTCACACACACCAGACGAGCAATCGGGCCCAATCAGCATGGCTGGATGAAAGGCAGGTCCTGCTTGACCACCCTGATCTCTTCTGTGACAAGGTGACCGGCTGAGCAGATGAGGGAAAGTCTGTCGTGGGGAGTGAATCCGCCACACGGGCTGTGGGTGTTGTGTCCTTAGACTGCAGTAAAGCCTTTGACACCGTGTCCCACAGCATCTCCTGGAGAAGCTGCAGCTCGTGGCCTGGATGGTGTATCTGCGATGGGTAAAGCACTGGCTGGGAGGCATTTTAGAGCCATTTGTCCCCTTCCTGTTCACATGGGTATCCCATGAATGCATCACTGCTCTCTGTCCCAGTGTAGACAGGCACAAGGCCTTCTCCACGTGGGCCTCTCACCAATGCCACTGTTTTCTCTAGCACCCTCATCTTTGACTGTGGGATGCCAAGAACAGTCCTCCCGAGACAGTTTGCCAAAGTCTTTTTTCTACTCCTTCCCCACATCCCTGCTCAATCCCCTCATGTACAGCTCAAGGATCAGAAAGTTTGGGTGCAAGTGGGGCATTGAGAAAAATGGTCAGGAAGGCTTTGAGGTGCACAGAGAGCCCATCAACATGTTGGCCTGCTGTTCTCTCTGAACAGGCCCTGAGGACCTGGACAGCATTTGCTGTGTCCCAGAAACTCACCTGGAGGGTTGGGATATGGAGAAAAGGTTTGGTCTGGGAAGGGACAGACAGGGGCTGGTGGAACTGGCTGGTGTGACCGTGAGACGTCTCTCCAACACCTCAGAAAAGTCCTGGCTCTCAGGGAGGCTGCATGGTCCTCTGAGAAAGAAAATAGCAAAAATGACTTATCATGGAATGATAGAATAATTGTGGCTGGAAGAGACCCTTAGGATCATCAAGTCCAACTATAACCTAATTCTGGCACTAAACCATGTCCCTAGAGCCTCATCTGTATGTCTTTTGAACACCTTTCAGTGATGGGGACTCCACAACCTCACTGGGCAGTCTGCTCCATTGCTTCAAAACCCTTTCTCTGAAGAATTTTTTCCTCATATCCAATCTATACCTCCCCGTGTGCACTTGAGGCCACTTCCTCTTGTCCTATCACTTGCTACTTGGGACAAGAGACCAACACCCTCCATGATAAAACCTCCTTTCAGGCAGTTGTAGACAGTGACAAGGTCTCTCCTCAGCCTCCTGTTCTCAAGGCTGAACAGCCCCAGCTCCCTCAACCGCTCCTCGTCAGACTGGTGCTCCAGACCCTTCACCAGCCTTGTCACCTCCTCTGAACTCTCTCCAGCACCTCAATGTCTTCCTTGCCATGGGGGGCCTAAAACTGACCCCAGGATTCAAGGTGCAGCCTCACCAGTGCCCAGTACAAAGGGATGATCACTTCTCTAGTCCTGCTAAAGCTCTGATTGAATCAAGGCTTGAACACCTTGGTGTGACCCAGTTGGTGACAGGTTGGACTGCAGACTCCTGAGGTCCCTTCAACCTCAGTTCTCTCATGATCCCATTGTGATGTTGGGCTCTGTTTCAGACTGGAGCAGAGCAGGTGATGATGGGGCAGGATCCACCTGTGCTGTAGGTGACCATCTGAACCAACATCTCAGCCAGTGACCCAGCCAACCCCTCAGTGTGAGTCGCTCTGGGCAATGTGTGAGGAGTCCTGGGCAGGGAAGGTTCAGAGGGCATGGGGCGCTGTGCAAGACACAACATGATCTTGGTTCATGCCTGCAGGCCCATCAGATGTCAGTTGATGAAAGAGTATTCCAGAACTGGGCATGGGTTTAGGACACAAATGTCTTCATCTCCAGGGACACAAACGCCTGGTGCCAGTGTAGATGCCCCGGGAACCCCTGCCCAGGCTCCACCTGCACTGCAAGGTGCTCTGGTCTCCCCAGGTCCTGTGTGACAGATGCCAATGCCAGGCCAGCACCTCAGGTACACTGGGCCCCTAAAATGGCCCTGGCTGTTTATGGTGAGACAGCTGATGAAAGACGTACTAAGGGAAGGAGAAGAAATATTGGTCTTCCCCTGTACTTCTATTACCAACACTCTATTATTTCATCTCCCTCGTCATTCAGGAGTTCCCACCTCTCCTGATTAAATGTCCCTGTCCAAGGACAACTTTCCAGCACTGTCTGGACGTTTGCCCTTCCCAGTGCTCTCAGGTTTCTCCTCCACTTGCTCTTTGGTCATTCAGTGGCCTCTCAGCTGTCTGGTTTCTGCTTTGAGCTTCAGGGAGTTACAAACTTGCCCCATTCTTCAGAGCTCTAATTAACATGGCAGTCAACACGTTCATTGTGTTTATTTCTATCCTCTCCTGTCTCTCTGTCTAAACCAGTTCTTGTGTGGGTGTCCCTTGTGGATGCTGGACCTCACCAGATCCAGCTTACACACACAGCTGAGGAAAGTGTTTTGCTGTTTATTAAACTGATGTAGGAAAAGTGATGCAATCTGTGGTGGCCAATGAGGGAACCGGCAGACTGGGGGTGGGGGTGAGGAGCCAGGTTGTCCATACAGTGTTCCTTCCCTTCCTCCTGCTCCCTTCGCTTTCTCCCTCTGTCCCATATCTTTCTTCCCGACTTGTCTCTTGGAGACTTTGTTCCACTATGGCCCCAAGTCTGGCCATGGTTTGACCAGTTTCCAGAGGCCTGGCTGGTGACAGCAGGGACAGCAGCAGTGACAGGCCCGGGGCTGACAGGCTCCCCCTCCCCTAGGGGGCGCTCGGCTGCCACACCCAGCTGACATTGACCCTTTGTCACAATGCCGCTACCGTGGCGAGGATGCGGTGACTCTGCAGGTGACAGGGACACTGCAGGACTTGGTGTCAGCTCAGCAATTTCTCACTTCCCCAAAGAAGCGGAATTCTGCAAATTGCTGCCTTTGCTCCTGAAAGGATGTCATCAGGTGGGTGTTTTGGTGTAAAACACTGGAAACCAGAGCAGAAATGGGGAAATATTCCCTGACAACAGTATATATAACAAAATTCAGTAACCTCTGCCAACAAAACCCCCAATACAGATAATGCTTCTGTTTGCCAGGATGAAATGCTTTCATTGCGTATTAAATCAACTCCAAATCATAAGTTCTGCTTTAATATTAGGATCAAAACTAATCGGTAAATTGTAATTATTCTTTCCAGTATCTGGAGAGAAGTTTGCTTTGAGTTCCCTATTTATAAAAGAGTGATATGTGAAACAAGACACTGGAGCTTTTTACCAGTATATAGTGGTGGGTATATCCCTTGGCATTGTTCTGGCAAGCACAGCAAACACAGTTCCCTGATGATTTTTGGTGCAAGTTTCTGCTCTCTCAGTGTTGCCGGTTGTGTGCGTGCTGCTGATCTGGATGTCAGAGGGTTGAGGGACAAGCAGCTCCTGGGGGGGCAGGAAAGCAAATTGGAGATATTTTTTGATTTAACTTACTAAGAGGTAAAAATTGTGCAATCCAGCACTTAGAAACAGCAGGTTACAGCGTGGTGCGAACAGGGTTCTGCTCTGAAATGGTGATACATTAAGTGTCAGTTTAAACAAATTATTGGTTTCTTGCTTCCCCTGTGCGATGATCTGCTGCGTAGCCTCTGTGATAGTCTCTGTGATGATGAGCTTCTGTGGATATTAGTTTTTATCTTCAAATTTTGTTTCCTTTTAAGGAATCTTTTAATGTCACAAAACCCATTGGACAGGGTGTGTGTCAAAAACTTATGGGATAGTGTGTGTGTCACAAACCCCCCTGGACTGTGTGTGTGTCACAAACCCCCCTGGCCAGCGTGTGTGTCAAAAACTTATGGGATAGTGTGTGCGTCACAAACCCCATTGGACAGCGTGTGTGTCACAAACACCCCTGGACTGTGTGTGTGTCACAAACCCCATTGGACAGGGTGTGTGTCTCAAACCCCATGGGACAGTGTGTGTGTCACAAACCCCATTGGACAGTGTGTGTGTGACAAACCCCTGGACAGCGTGTGTATCACAAACCCCATTGGACATCGTGTGTGTCACAAACCCCATTGGACAGTGTGTGTGTCAGAAACCCCGTTGGACAGTTTGTATGTCACAAACCCCCTGAACAGTGTGAGTGTCACAATCCCCATTGGACAGCGTGTGTTCCACAAACCCCATTGGACAGTGTGTGTGTCACAAACCCCATTGGACAGCGTGTGTGTCACAAACCCCATTGGACAGTGTGTGTGTCACAAACCCCATTGGACAGTGTGTGTGTCACAAACCCCATTGGACAGCCTGTGTGTCACAAACCCCATTGGACAGTGTGTGTGTCACAAACCCCATTGGACAGCGTGTGTGTCACAAACCCCATTAGACGTGTGTGTGTCACAAACCCCTCTGGAGAGCGTGTGTGTCCAAACCCCATTGGACGGTGTGTGTGTCACAAACCCCACTGGAATCAGGTGTTCACTTAAAGCAGTAACAGCCACAAAAGAAATGAAACGCTTGAAGAGAATTGTTACTGAACGCCAGGTCCACCCGTGAGCTCTGCAAGAGACTCATCGTGTCACCAGCGCTGTGGCTCATTTACCCGCAGCCTGTCTGAACTCACACGCTGCCCGCGCTGCCTCAGCTTCCCTCTGACAAACCGGAGGCGCCAGCCCCGCCGCTCCCCTTCCCGCACACACGCTGTCCAATGGGGTTTGTGACACACACATGTCCAATGGGGTTTGTGACACACACACTGTCTGGGGGGTTTGTGACACACACACTGTCCAATGGGGTTTGTGACACACACACATGTCCAATGGGGTTTGTGACACACAGGCTGTCCAATGGGGTTTGTGACACACACGCTGTCCAATGGGGTTTGTGACACACACACATGTCCAATGGGGTTTGTGACACACACGCTGTCCAATGGGGTTTGTGACACACACACATGTCCAATGGGGTTTGTGACACACAGGCTGTCCAATGGGGTTTGTGACACACACGCTGTCCAATGGGGTTTGTGACACACACACTGTCCAACGGGGTTTGTGACACACAGGCTGTCCAATGGGGTTTGTGACACACACGCTGTCCAATGGGGTTTGTGACACACAAACTGTCCAATGGGGTTTGTGACACACACACATGTCCAATGGGGTTTGTGACACACACGCTGTCCAATGGGGTTTGTGACTCACACACTGTCCAATGGGGTTTGTGACACACAGACTGTCCAGGGGGGTTTGTGACACACACACATGTCCAATGGGGTTTGTGACACACAGGCTGTCCAATGGGGTTTGTGACACACACACTGTCCAATGGGGTTTGTGACACACAGGCTGTCCAATGGGGTTTGTGACACACACACATGTCCAATGGGGTTTGTGACACACAGGCTGTCCAATGGGGTTTGTGACACACACGCTGTCCAATGGGGTTTGTGACACACACACTGTCCAATGGGGTTTGTGACACACACGCTGTCCAATGGGGTTTGTGACACACACGCTGTCCAGGGGGGTTTGTGACACACACGCTGTCCAATGGGGTTTGTGACACACACGCTGTCCAATGGGGTTTGTGACACACACACTGTCCAATGGGGTTTGTGACACACACGCTGTCCAGGGGGGTTTGTGACACACACACTGTCCAATGGGGTTTGTGACACACACGCTGTCCAATGGGGTTTGTGACACACACACATGTCCAATGGGGTTTGTGACACACACACTGTCCAATGGGGTTTGTGACACACACACTGTCCAATGGGGTTTGTGACACACACGCTGTCCAATGGGGTTTGTGACACACACACATGTCCAATGGGGTTTGTGACACACACGCTGTCCAATGGGGTTTGTGACACACACACTGTCCAATGGGGTTTGTGACACACACGCTGTCCAATGGGGTTTGTGACACACACACATGTCCAATGGGGTTTGTGACACACACACTGTCCAATGGGGTTTGTGACACACACACTGTCCAATGGGGTTTGTGACACACAGACTGTCCAGGGGGGTTTGTGACACACACACTGTCCAGGGGGTTTTGTGTCGCGGTTGAGACAGACAAACGACATAGACCAAGTTCTTTCAAGATGAAAGTAATAGACGCCATTTATTGCTACAAGTGCATTTTTATACAATTCTACCAGTTCATGTGTCTTTTCACCATTGGTTACAAGTTACAGCACTAACATCTCATTGGTTAATTTTTCTATCGTCCATGTTATTCTTCTATCCCCTTCTCTCTCACGGGTACATCTCTCCTCTCTCCGGATACTCCTTTACTCCCATCCTTCTCAAGGGTAAATCTTAATATCTCAAGGCTGATCTCTACTCTCACATTTTCTGTCAAGGATTCCACAGTTCCGCTGCAATTTCCCACAATTACCCCTTTTTTTATTTGTGCTAAAAATGCTGCCCTCATTGTCCGCTGCAGGGCCCTTTGCAGCAGAGAAATCATGATGGCAACAACTGCAGTCATGGCAGAAACCAGCCCTGCAACCAAGAGAAGAGCCCTGGTAGCTGTCCCCTCTCTGCACCAGAGCTGATGTCCATGAGGCCCCACAGCGAGGAGGACCAGGCTCACAAAGCCTTTTCTGAGGGGACAACAGGATGGTTTCAACCACTGCAGCGTGGAGAAAATCCCAAGTGTGACCAGAGCCATAGGCTGCGCTGGACAGTGCCAACAGACCGCCATGGAAATGAGACTCGCTTTGAATCCATTCCCAAAGCACAGCCAGGCAAATGATGACTCTTCCCAAATGAGCAAAAAGAGTCCATTGCTGCTACTGCAGTCATGTTTCCTTTTCTGCCCAAACCAAGATCCACAGTTGGCCATCTGTACAGGGGATGCAAAATGCACTTCAGCCGCAGGGTAAACCTTCCACACCTCCTGTGTGACTTGCACCTTTCTTGGAGTTATTTGCCTACCTTGATTGGTGGGAAGAGGTTCAGAA